>NC_049198.1:41050843-41081896 GCF_009769625.2 Cygnus olor | reverse complement strand
TCCTGAAATTGCAGATTAAGTCCTTTTAGCCCCAGTGTTAAAAATATTATTAAATTAGAGGAAACTATGAAATTGCTTTCTTGATCCACCCACTTGCCTGTTACAGAAATCATGCTTTGAAACTTTCTCTTGCTTTGAAAGTCTGAGCCTTCAAGAAGAAGAGATGCTCCCATGTGAGAGAATTGGGATGACCACCCTAGGCCATAGTGTTGGAGTGGTTGTCCTCTGAGACCAAGACAGTCCTCTGGAAGCTTTCTTAAAGTGAGGGAGGGCTCAAGTTGTCCCCAAAATCATCAATGGTAAACCCATTTGGGAGAAGTTTGCACATAGATGAAGGCACGTTCCTTAGAAACTGGGGACTCCTTGCCATTCTCTGCCTGCTGAGATACATGTTCAGGATGGGACTCATCTGTGGTGAATCAAAGGCACTTTTAGGTGACTGGATAATGGCTGCTAGAAGAGGTTGTTGGAAGAAAGAATTTTGGTAGACCTGTGTTTTAAGAAGAAAAGTGTGATCCCTGAATTGGAGAGGATGTTTACAGTCTAAAGAAGGAGCATTGTAAAATCCTGAATTTAAAAGGATCTAAGTGACTTAGCTTGTCAGTGAAAATACTCTTTTTTAAAGCTTAGGAATTAAAAAATAAATAAATAAAATTAAATAAATAAAAATAAAATAAAATAAAATAAAATAAAATAAAATAAAATAAAATAAAATAAAATAAACCTTGAAGCTCTGTCATGAAACACAATCCCAAGCTAGGAGAAAGAGCCTAGAACAGACCTCATCTGTAAGTACTGTCTACTTGTAAATAAAAGGAACATAGTGACTTCGTAATGTCTTGTAGCAAAAGGAAATAAAAATTTCAGCTCCACAGCCACCAGGACAAACACAAGTGGAGGACACATCTTAGAAAGCACAGCCCCAGCCTCCTTGCTCTGTTAGTACAAGAGCCACAGGACAACTGCCCACTTTGAAGACAATTTATTAACCTCACGTTGCATTTTGCTATAATGACTACTGTGGGCCTACTGTTGCTAGCACAGAATAAATTAAAATAGTTCAATATTACAAATGGTCAAAAGACAGCAGGAAGCTGATTCTCAGCCAGTTTCTTAGAACCTCTCATAAATCCACATGAATCTACTTTCCTGACCTAATGCATTTAATTCTTAGGTTATTTTTCATTTAAATGGTAATTCTTCCCTACTAGCACCACTAAGAATGACTGTCTTCACAGCAGAGTTATACGTTGGTAACTTCTTCTTTCATCCAACATGAAAAACACCCATTTGCAGGTTGAATATGAGAAATCTTTCACTTTCTCTCATGCTACCAAACTACTCTCCATTCACCGGGAGCATACACAGAGCCACCTGGATGCTGACATCTCCTAACACTTTTTGAGAATTTTCTCTCTATGCTTCTCTCCAGAAGAACAGATACTTTATTTTGTGATTGACAGGGAAAGTAATACTCATAGGAGCCACTGAAGCAGGTCAGATCAACTGTTCATCTAGCCTAGCAACATGTCTCTGACAACAGTTAGTAGGAGATGTTCAACTGGAAGTGAAAAAATGGGGCACATCTACTTCATCAAAATAATCCCCTAATTCTCACTGATTTGTGATCTGAAGACTTCATGAACCAAAGATTACTATTTAATAACCCACGCTGGATTTTTTTTATGGAGTGCTAACAGCAATAGTACTCATGAAGCTTCTCAATCTACTGCCACAGCAAGATTCATGGGCCATAACTACTAAAGTCAAAAAAAAAAAAAAAAAGCAGTCACCGAGAAAAAAAAATATATAATTAAGATATGGTTTCTTATATCCAGACAAAGTAGCTTTGACAGCTGACTTCTCATCTTAACCATGCAGAGTAGATACACCATTTTGGCAAACACAGTTAAACTAACAAATAATCATTACATTTGTAATTGACTGCTCTATCTATTTAAGGCTTGATTTTCAAAATGTAGGACATTCATAAATACCATCCAAAGCAGTATGAGTTACAGATATTGATAATTTACAGAATAAAAGGGCCCCTACCACTTTCAGACCAGACATTAAAAGCAAACAGACAAAACACAGACATCGATGTACAGAAGTGCAGTTGAAGAAGTGAGGATCAGCAGCAGGCAGAGTGGAACCTGGCTAGTAATTCACTAATGAAAACCTTTGATCTGTTATCTCCAAATCCACTGTAGTCCTGTGTCTGAAGCAGTTTTCCTTTTCCTGGTTATCAGATGCCCTCTGTCTTCTTTTTCAAATTCCTCCTAGTATGTACCTTTTGTGTAGTTCTTCCTCCTTAATTTAAATCATGAATAATAATCCTTACACACTGACTTTCCTGAACTGTTGTCCTATGTTTTGCTGTGAATTTCTCATATCTCATTTAGACCGTAAGCTTTTCAGATAGGGCATGTGTCTTCTAAATTTATGGTGCTGCATGTGTGTTTAATGCTAATAACGTGCTCTGACAGGGCAGGGCAGATTCATAAGCAATGCCCTGAAAAAGAGGCAGCTATTGAATTCATAATCTGGCACTTCATATTCACAAGAGAGGAAAGAGCTGTCATCTCAGAATGGGGGATCTGCTATAAAAGGAACATTTTTTTTGCACTAATGGTTATCAAGAATTCATACACTCCACTTCATTATCACTTCCACATGGTAGTGACTATTTCCTAATGTTCTTCATACCATAAAGCTGTTGTTTAAGTCCATTTGATCACTTCTATTTGTTAAAAGAAAGGTTTCCCAAATAAAAAGGAAATTAGACCCAAGGCATTTGAACATAACACCCACATGCTCCTGCCCATCAAATTTCGTAGTGCAGGGAACAAAACAACTTGGTACGTAAAATGAGGTAGACAAGTACCTCAGTGACACTTTAGAAAGAGCATGTGAGTCACACAAGAAGGGAGAAAGGAAACAGAGTGCTGGGTGAGTTGAACAAATATGCTTGGAAGTGATAGTTTTGAAAGTAAAATAAATGACTTAAACAGAAGGAGGAGTTTTAGGAAAACTAATCTGTTTACAAAATTGTTGAGGACCAAAATATAATTTTTAAAGAGCTTGTCTAATTAAAGCTTCAATCTTACAGTAAGCTGGGTGCTCCTCCAACACATTTTGCTCTTTTTTTTTTCAGCAGGGCTGGCAATGCCAGGCAGCTGCATCTTCTAAGGGCAATCCAAGAATGCACTTCTTGGTATGGGGACACCTCTCTGAGTGTGCTTGGATGCTTCTTAAAAGCAGTAGCTAGGAGTAGCATTAAAGCTCTCAGAAACCAAAAATGAAGAAAAGCATGGACAGAATTTATGTGGGGGATCCATGGCAGAGAACATGAAATTCAGCTTTAAAAATAACCCCAGTTATGCTGTGTTTCTTGCTCCCGCAGGAGCACTTGCTGTCTTGCTTGCCAGGCTCCAGGGGCAACAGCTACAGTGGTACCCACATCTGCAGCCAACGCACAACTTCCTCCAGGCCCCCACATGTACTACAGAATGCCACCCCTATGCTGCTTTTTGGAGTGGGAGACCTCATGGGAGGCCCCCCTAAACTGCATTTCCCTCAGCCCACCTCCCTAATTGCAGCACAGCAGGGATCCCAGGATGGAGTCTGCTGTTAGACCAAGCTGTGGTAACTGCATTGCGTACCGTCTGCGGCACCACCTTGAATTATTTTTTAATTTCTTTCATTCCTTTTTTCTGCCCATAGCCTGTCCTTTGAAGGAATAAAGTTACAGCCAATCAAAATTTTTATACTATGAGATAGTACAAACTTAGAGAAACATGGGATCATATAAAGATTTATGATATATCTAGATATATCTAGATAGATAGATAGACATGTATATAATGTAATATATACTATATATAATATAGTATATATATTATTATAATATATATTATTATAATATTATATAATATTTATAATATATATTATATAACTATATATTATATGTTATGTTATGTTATTATATATTATTATATTATAATATATTAATATATTATATATAATCTGGCATAAAGTTAAAATATTTCTGGTACTTACAGTATTTGGGGGGGGGGGGCTTTTTTACTTTTTTTCCAGATCAAGTTAATAATTTGAACACTTAAACAAACCAAGGACTGTAATTCCAATTTATAATCAATTGACTGGCAGTAATAACCAGTCTAGATCTTTGCTGTACCTCAGAGATACCAGGTGAATGGGTTTTTATTCCCATTGCATACCATATGTTTTCTAAGGAAAAAAGAAAAATATACGAAGCTAACAACAACAGGGGAAATAAAGGTGTAAAATAAACAAGATACTGTAGGTAAAGAGGAATAAAAGCAGTGGATTGAAGAGGTAAAAAAAAATAATAATAATTTTCAAATTCCTCCCAACATTTTCACACTCCCTAACATATCCCTCCAGTTTTATACAGTGATCGTAGTAGTCAAATACCCATACTTAAACACAGAACATGTGTTATTATTACCTGCCTGAATAGTGTTTGGTACAAGGAGACTTCGTTCTTAGTTCTGGCTTGGGTGTCACAGTAATAAACACTGAATATTTGTGTTAGGTGACCACTGTGTCAGAGCTCCACCACTCAGTACATATTTTTCATACAGTATACAAATACATCACTGTTACAGTGGTGTAACAGGACACAAGTAGAAATATGGAAGGAAATGTTGTCCAAAAGAAAGAATAGTTCTGCAAGTGTTTTACTCCTTCATAAGTTTAAATCATTCTGTGCCTTAATACTCTACTTGCTGCAGTCTACATCACTATGCCAGTTCAGATAGAAACAAGATTTTCCAAAGACTGTGCCTAAGCAAGAACAGACATAATTAAAGGAACTTATCTGAAGAGATCTGCAGTTGCTAGGATTGCGTCCACACAGGCTTTGGCTTTGCTGATTTGACTCTGACACAGCCAAAGCTGTGCAAAGTACCACCATGGGCTTGGCACTGTGCTAGGAACAATTCTTGCCTTATAGTTCAGCATAACCAGCCTGTGCCTTGCACTCTCCTTAGCTGTGCAGCATAAGCGCAGCTAAAGAATGAGGTAAGAAAGAGTGAATCTGTTCAGGAGAAGAACAGAAGTCATAAAAGACACTTTTTTCAAAAGGAGCTATCAATCTTTCCATGGTTGGGAGCTTAGAGTGGGACAATGAAATGCTTTGTGAGCAAGAAAAATACAGCAGGCAGTGGAGAGGGCCTTGGACAAATCCCAGCTTGTGAGACAGGTCTCTTTAAAAGACGGAAAGCTTAAAGGCATGTTTTAGAGCATGTTTAGGGGCTGTACTAGAATAAGTCTGCAGCACTGGCCAAGAGAGGCTTGTGGCCTGAAATATAAATCAAGCAAAAGGCTCTTGACATCCTAACTCTCTTCATTTGAAGAATAAATGGAGATAAAAGGGATGAGGTTTAGTACATGTGACAACAACTATAGGCATTTTTACTGCTGAAAATTCCATATGAAACTGTTATGATCCTATTCACACTAAGGGGCTTTTTTTTTTTTCAAGGCTGTGGGCAAGAAATTAACCACAAAGTTTCAGTTAACATCAGTGGCAGCGGAGCAGCTGCTAGTAATTTCCAGTTAGTTCTTGGTAAGAGTTCCTTTTGTGGGAGCCACTTCCATCTGCAGAAGACCACAAAGCAAACCAGTTCCTGTTTAAAAAACAGCAGCAGAGCAGGAAATGCTGACTTGTTTTCCTCTTTTCATGGTAGTGGCTTCCCTCAGATAGTGGCTTCCCTCAGAAAATTAAAAAAGGGAGTGAAGGCTTCTTGGCAGTGTATTTTCCTGCTTAGTTAGAGTGCCTGAATTACATAGCCTCAGAAATGCTGTCTCTGAAAGGCTTCCAAAGCTAAACAAACCCAGTGCAGATTCAGCAACAGAAAGTCCTCTTAACAACACAAACTCAAAATGGAGGATAGGACCAATGTCCTTTGCTGCATCTTACCACCCTGGCACAGTTTATACTACTCCTTCCTTCTGGCACTCTCTGTGACATTGCAGCTTCCCAAGTATCTTTCCATATGGAACAGCTTCTCCAGTCTCTCATCTTTGTGAAAAGTAACCTTCCACCATGACTCCCTTTTTTTCCTTCACCCCCCACTTCTTCATGGAAATTTGTTCTGGTATTCTGATTTAAACACAATGTTAGTATAGTCTGTGGGTAATGCAGATAACGAAACATAATGGATCAGCTTCCCTATGACTAAAATAATTATGAAGTAGCAACAGGTCAATAGTTTGGGCCCCCTAAAAATCAAAAATGGAGCTTCTCCTTAAAATAAAAATAGACATCAGTTACTTTTGAATGGTGTTTTCTTTACTGTGAGATTTATTCTATATATGAGAGGAATCCATCACACTCTTTCAAACAGGTACATATGTGCAGCATTATCAGTGCCATTAGAAAATGAGCATGTATGTGGACGGGCTCTCTTTTTGCTTCAAACCACCTGCATATGTTGTGCGTTCAGTTAAAAATTTTTAGCTACATTTGTTGAGCAACTATCTGACTTCAACTGGGGTTTGGGTTTTTGTTTGTTTGGTTGATTGGTTTGTTAGCTGGTTATGTTTGTTTGTTTGTTTTGACTGAAAGAATCAGTTCAGAAACGAAACTGGAAAATTAAAATATGTTTTTGAGGGCTTCTTATTTCTCTTCTCTGATAAAGACAAAAAATGTCTCCAATACTGCAAAAAATAATGCTTGTAGTTAGTTATTGACCAGGTCTGTTTTTTCTATACAAAGTGAGTATACATTCTCAAAAATGTAGTTTACAAAATAATAATAGTAATAATAATAATAATAATAATAATAATAATAATAATAATTCTCTAAACAGGTGCAATTTTTATTTGATTTAGTACCATGTCAGAAACTTTCTTGTATACTGGTCTTTTTTGCTGCAGATTTATTTTCATGGATGTTGAAATAAAAATTCTACTTAAGATATACAAAACAAGAGTCATGATTTCAGTAGTACCTCTTCTGAATTACTAGAGTATGTGTATTTAGGACATTACACCATAGCTTCACATTAAGTATGGAAAAACTATTTTTATTTCAGATTCAGACATGTTCTTTATCTGGTTATAAACACCATAGAAAAAAATGAAAACTTTTACTTAATTCTATGGGCAAGAATAAATAGGTAATAAGTAAGCCTAGGGTAAACTGGGATGAAAGACTGTCTCTGAAGTAAACAAAATTAAGGATGTGCTCATATAATTATAAATAATCAAGTAAGAACATTTTTAAGAAGATACTATCCATTGGCAGAGATATGGTGAATTGTTTGCTATAAAAACCTCTGTTGATTTAAGGTAAACAATTTCACTTTTCATTCTCAATAGTCTACAGACACACATATTTAGGTAGAAGGTATCAGTATAGAATTCACTTCCCAAAGGTAGGTAGACGAGACTTAACATGTACTTTGTTGTTTGTAATTATGGGAGTGCTTATGCCCTCATAGTAACGAAAAAAAAAAAAAAAAAGTGGGGGCATTATGAGTAGAGTAGTGTCTTGTTTGTATCACAGCACAGAAAAGATTAAGCCATGGATTCAAGGTAAAGACTTCAACTCCTCCCTACCAAAGATCCTGTTCATCTGTATGGCAACAGTGATGCCTGGAAAGTACCTTGAGCTGCCTGACCACCACTGAATGTGGACTGCTTCCCTGCATTGTCTGCTCCCTAACTGTAGGTGAACATGGATTTCCAACTACATGGAAAATAAGCAAGTTCCCAGTGTGGCAGAGTGGATTGCACCTGGGTTTATACCTGGACAAAAACAGCGGGAGTCAAGCCTTGATGAAGAAAAGCCCTTATCCTGTCATTTCCCATGCACTTTTTTTTTTTTTTTTTTTAATACTGTTTGAGTGGAGGGTTTAGTATTGAATTGCTTTGTCTTCCACTATTTTCAGTTCACCACTGGAGTATTTCACTAAAGCATTTTACTTGCTAAAAGCTTGCATTTCGATCTCTCATAAATATTGCCCAAAATCAATTCATTGTCAGGCAACAGCTGCAACATTCACTGTAACTGGTTTCCAGAAAAATATTTAATTCTGAAAAATGTTAATGGCTTCAGCCTTCAATTCAAAGATTTAATAATAAAAATTTTATTTTACTCTCCCTTCTTTCCCCAAAAAAATTTAAGACAGGTTAACCTGTCAAAAGCAGTATCACTACTGATACAGCTGAGGCAGAGAAAGAGGTTGTATATCCTCATTAATACCATAATTGGCATCTGGAATCTGTTCAGAAATTCTGATTTACTTTTTAACAAAGGATTATGGCTGAATTTGGAGCTCTTTATGGTCTGCAGAGGCTTGTGAAATTCAAATATAAAAACTGTCAGTTAAACATTTCATGAAAAGACCTACCTTATAGTAATCCAAAGAAACATGAACAAGTGCTCGAGGGGATGAAAATCCGCAATATGTTTTGGTAGCTAACCATTTACAGAAACATTAACATTCTTGGGCAGGGTCGCTCTGTGAGCTTCTGAAGTAACTTAGGAGCTAGAAGGTACAGTTCTTAGCAGACTTCCAACACCCAGAAAAAAATAGTCAGCCAGAAGCCTCTAGTATTTATGAATTATTAATGTTGGCAATCTCTGTTTTTTCCTTAGTTTTGCTTTTGTGTGCGTGTTCAGCTGAGTAATTCAGTACACTGATAGAGACATAAATAGATATGCTAACTAGCACAGGGCTAACCTTTAAATTTAGTTAAAGCTGTCAGCTTTCAATGAAATATTTTCATTTTTCTTTTTCTGAACCGGAATACAAACATTATGTACACTTGGTGCCAGCAGGGGTGCCCCCAGGAATCAGTTTTTAAGTTTTTTTGTTTGTGTGTTTGTTTGTTTTTTAATGCAGAAAACAGGTTCAGGAAAGGTGTCAGTTTTACAATACTCATTTATATTCCATGTCACGGGAATGTGTTCATGTTGTCCAGCAGCTTCTCTCAGTTCTCGTTACAATCATTGTCATCCAAACGAGGGATAGGGATTTGAATATCTCACACATTGTCTCTCTAAAATAGCAGGATCTGAGGGGGAAAGAAGAAAAAGGGCTGGGGAGGGGAGGGGGAATTTGAAGTGCTACACCAGCATATGTGTTGGAATTGGAAGGAAAATTTCTTCAATTTAAAAGGCAGTTAGAAAAGTAGCAAAGACATTTTTGACCAACTGAAGAAAAGACGAATTCTCTTTATAGTCTCCACTTTACTCTTCTGATATGTTGTTCCTCTGAAAGATATTCACATATGAGGAAAACAACAACAACAAAAAAAAGGATCTTGGAAAACCAACAGTTACTGTGCTGTATCCTCTTTTGGTCATTGTTAAATATAATAAAATATAATATATATATTATATATATATATATATATATTATTATATATAATATATATATATATATATATATATATTATATATAAATATATATATATATATATATATATTATAATAAAATATAAATATGGGCAGCCATGAAACCCAAGTATTTGAACATAGAATCTAAAGAATCCCCAGAATTGTTCCTAGTCTGTTGAGTCAGACAGCCAAGTACAGGGAGCAGAAGTAATGGGAGCAAAGTTACAAAGTCTAGACCAAATTCCAGTTTCTAGTAAGAGATAATTGATCTCTTTTCCTGTTTTATACTTTTTATCCATTTCTCCTTTTTCATTACTTTTGAGTAAGAAATGTCACCAAACTTCTCCAAAGTTCGACATTGCTATCTCTGCATTCCTGTTCAAATGAATGGATACTAAGAAGATGAATTCACAACTTGCTTCAAGATTTGAAGTCACTCAGTCCTGAGAGGGAGTCAAACCCAGATGTTTTGATAATATCTCTACTTTAGGCCTATCAGTTTCAAAGATTGGAAGGAAGCTTGAGTTTTTGTTATGTACCCAAGGTTTTGGTCAGGTTCACAAGTAGACTGCCCAACATTGCTACAGCTTGGATTTTGTCATTAAAATCTGATCTTTGAAAATTTTAGGGTTTGTCTTCAATCATGGTGATAAAAGTTTTCTTTTTTCTTCTTCATTATAAATTAATATTATCCCAGAAGGATAATTACAGCAGAAAGCTAATTTACTACTTCAATTTCTATACACAAATTTTCAAAAAACTTACTTCATTCTGATCATAGTTAGGCACAGCAATCAGACCTCCTAGGGCTAGATGCAGACCTCATACACTAACATGTCAGTTAAAGACCAAGGTCAAGACCTGAAGCAAAAATTAAACAGACAGGCTGGCAAAGCATAGGGTAATAGCAGGCCTTCACTGATCTCATTATAGTCTGTGTGCAGTTTTCCTGTTGCAATTATTTTCATGTTCGTTTCTGAGAAAATGGTTCAAAATTGAATGCCAAGTTTGGTTTTCTTGTAATTTGAGAATGAATCAACATATTTTGCAGAAATAAAAACCCTGTCATCCCACACTAAGTATGCTACCAACAACTTCATCCTGAAAACAAGTCTTTCAATCCATGAACTGTGCTAAAACAAGAAAATCCAGAATGTACATACTATATTACATAGAAAACAGAATCTCAGAAAAAAAAATGCATGTGTACTAGACATACTTAAGGTATCCTCCAAGTCAGAATTCTCCTGTATTGAAAATGCAGTGAGATGGACCCAGAAATTAATTAAGGCTTTTCTCATGCTCATGTAATAAAGTGATAGTACTCTTACTGCTACATAGCAAAATTACTACTGCAGTACATGAAGGATTGTAAATGAAAACTATACTGTAAATACAGTGCATCCTGTACTAGTTTCATCTGTGATAGAGTTAGTTTTCTTCCTAATAGCTGGTATGGTGCTGTGTTTTGGTTTTAGAATGAGAATAATGCAGATAATACACTGATATTTTAGTTGTTGCTGAGCAGCTCTTACAGTAAGTCAGGGACTTTTCTGCTTCTCATACTGCTGTGCTAGAAAGGAGACTGAGTTTGCTCAAGAAGCTTGGAGGAGACGCGGCCAGCAGAGCTGACCCAGACTCACTGAAGGGACACTATATGGTATCATGCTGACAACAAAACTGGGGGAGGTGGAGGAGCACTGCTAGGGAAAAGGCTGGGCATCAGTCAACGGGTAGTGAGCAATTGGATTGTTCATCACTTGCTTTATATCTGTATCATCTATATCTATATATCTATTTATATCTATATATTTATGTATCTATATCTGTATCTATATCTAATCTATATCTATCTATACCCATCTACACCTATCTCATCTATATAGATATTATTGTTGTGATTGTTATTATTGTTGTTGTTGTTATTCCTATTATTATTATTTTATCCCTACATTTTTTGGCCTATCAAACTGCCTTTATCTCAACTCATGAGTTTCCATCCCACTGAAGGAGGCAGGGTGAGTGAACAGCTGCATGATGCTTAGCTGCCTGCCAGGTTAAACCACAACAAGAACTCAGCAACCTTTTTTCCCAGTGCTAATTGTATCACAAAGATTCTTCTTCCTCAGAATGGCCTGTACTATTTTTGTTTGTTGCTCTGGTCATTTTTGCCCAGTAATTCATTCTTGACCTTTCCTCCAAAACAGCAAAGAAATATTCCTTCCTAGTCAAATATGCCATTTTGCTAGATGCATGGTAGTTGCTTCCAATGTCTCTTTCTTGTAAAGGATTTCCCAATCTCCAGTTTGCTCATGTTTGCTGTGTTTAATTGAAGCAAGGTCTGAAAAATCAGGAAAAGGTCTGTCTTTTCATAAATGATGTTCTGTGAACAGCATACCTTTCTACATGTATGTAACAGTTACTTCAGTAAGTAAATTTTAATCTCTTCTTCCCACAGTAAGTAAATTTTAATCAGTAAATCAGTAAGTAAATTTTAATCTCTTCTTCCCTCTTTTAATCTCTTCCTCCACAGCAGTAAAAACAATTCAGTCCAAAATAGTAAAGCAAAATCTATTCTAACTGCAGTTGACACAGGCACTACTTTCTTGGGAACTAAGTGTGGATAGTGCCATATAGGATTTCTAGAGATACCAGCTATTACAAGAACCTTGGTTTGTTTCATTTTGTTTTGTTTTTAATTAATATGATTCAGTATACTCTTTCATCATAAGAAATATCTAAATATACCTTGTATTATTGGATCAGCTAACTAATTTATAATAGTTTCCAGGCAATTAAGTCTTATTGTTCCTTAGTAGAATTTTCTTCTTTCATACATAGGAAAAAAAATATATTTTTTTTTCAGTAACTCCAACATAAAGGCTGCTGTGTTTCTAATAACCTTCTGAACACCCCAGGGTTGTGTCAGATTTTATCCCTTAACAATATTATTAATATTTCTAACAAACAAATGATAACTTGTGCTACAGTCTTTCATCCAAACAGTCACACCAGGCTGAAAAATAATATTGTTTTTGGAAAGATACATGAATCTTATATGAATTTTAAAACATGAAGAATACCCAGTAAAGTCTTTAAAACTTCTTCATGTCCCTGTTAGGATATGATGAGTATGGAACCGGGGAGAATGACTAAGAGTTATCACAATGCAACTTTAATGTGTGCACAGGTTGATTACAAACAGTTAAAAATAAATGCTGCCACTTTTTTTTTTTTTTAATCTTATTACTTCACATCAGAAAAGACTGTTAAAAATTCATAAGCTAGGAAACTTGAACAAAGGCAGAAAAATGACTTGACCAAGACCACACATTGTCCAGTTGAAAAGTCAGAAACACGCTATGAAAAATCAAACTTTCCCACTGCAACAAGTGTGATCCACTATTCCAAACAGTCACAGATGATGAACTGCTTTTCCCAATGAAAATTGTGAAAACTATGCATTTCCTTTTATGAAAATATAAATGTAAAGTCTTGTAACTAACAGGGTAGTATTTTTCTAAGATAAGCAAGATCAAACACTGCATCATTTTCCCATTCATAGATGTTAACTATTTTAACATTTAAAATATAATTGTAATATTATATATTATGCTATTACAATAACATTTAAATATAATAATTAACATTTTTACGGTGAATTTACAAGAACAACAGGAACTCCTGTTCTGGAGCAAGTATGTAGGCAACGCTGGGCAACAGAGAGAGAATTTGTAAGGACTGCAGTCCCTTGAACAGTGACTTCAGTAAACTATTCCTTCTTTAGACCAACATCTCCACTGTTCTAGAGAATTTACAGAAGGCATTATCCCAATGACAAACAAGCTGAGGACTGGTTTGTCAAGAATGAATTATCCCTTCCTATTCTCCTTTTCTCCATCCTTGTATGTGTGCATAATCTAGGAGGGTACACCAGGTTTTCCAGTTTTTGTTTCTCATCTCCCTTGGGACTTGTCCTCCTGCTAGATTTTTACTGAGGGGAAATTAAAGAGTTCACCTCCACCATTTGTGACCAGGAACTTATGTTCACTCGGAATCTTTTGAAATAGAAATTGCTAGTTGGCTATGCATAGTTAGGAGCAATAATTTTCAGACTCCACAGTAATCTTCTCCTACCAGTTCCAGATGGGCACACAATATTGGAACACCATGGCTGTAATACAGAATTTGCTAGGTTTGTAAATCATCATAAAACCCTACACATACTTAGTTCTATGAAAATATACTGCATTAGAAGGGAGGCAATGTATAAATAAACATATTACACCTAAATTCCATCACTGCTGTGAGACTTCACATAGCAGGTCACAAGAATGAGCAAAAATGTTTGGTTGGTTGAATGTTGCTAGCATTTGAGATAGTGAAGAAATTGCCTATTCACTCATCTCTCACATTAACTCTGACATTCCAGAATTTAGTTTCAAATCAAATTATATTATTCTGATCATGCTGGAGTCAACATTGCTATCAAAAAAATAAAAATAAAAAAAATTAGTTTAACTAAAGTTCTCTAATCACATATGATTTATACTCCTCTAGTTTGTTATCCAATATGATTTGTTATCTTTATTGTCTTATATTACAATTATATTTGTGACACAGAAAAAAATGGATGAGGTTTTCAGTTTCTATGGCCCTATTGCATTTAAAGGAAAAAAATAAGAAAGTAAAGTAATTTAGACGAAGACATCAAGAAACTACAATCTCATTGCATGAGAATCATCATCTCAGCTAAGATGACATCTGTGACTCTTAATTGAAAGGGACTATCTCTACTTGTCAAGGTAAGAGGGCTTGCTCCCTGAAAAAATCTGTAGAAGTCGGACTTAGGCTATCTCATCTCAACAAAATTTGGTTTGGTTCTTTACATACCCTCTGGTGATGTGTATATTAGAAGGCAGACAACTTTCAGTCTGAATAATTAATTTAGGTCTTCCTAAATTCCTCAACCTGTAGGTTCAATGAAATACTGTAGTCATCTTCCTGCCTTGCTTCCTGGAGCACAGTGTTCTTGAATGCTGATAAACAGTTTCCCTGTTCCACCCAAGTGATGGTTGCATTTCACTGATCAGTAAAGTGAATTTCTTGATGTTCCCTGTCTTTTGCAGAAGGATTTTCTAACATTTAGCTTGGCCTTGAAAATCACAAGATTTCTAGGGAGAAAAAGACCTAAAAATATATATCGCCTTAATGTACAGTAACACATAAATGTAACGGGTACGTAAAACTAAGAAAAAAATGTAATAGATGACAATACAAATCCCTTTACACATAAATATACTATACACTGTATACATTAATGCATATGACTCGATTTCAAATTCCTAGATCTAGCAATGTAAGGAAAAAATTAGACAACTTAATAAATGAAAATTACACGGAATCACAACTAATGATCCTAATGGATTTATCCATAGAAATCTCTTGGCAAATTGTAACAAAGTTCAGCCTACAAGAATAGCATAATTAATACATATTTCAGTTCTTATATTATCTTTTTCACATTCCTTTTGCATAGGGCAACAAGAAACTGAATGTACAGAGATTAATTTAGGTAACAATTACCACAATTCACAATTGCATTAGCGCCTATTAAGGTTCATTGTTCTGTGGAAATTTTAATGATACATTCCTGAGTGAATAAAAGCAGAAGATGATTAGGAATAAAATTGTTTCTATGTATGCTGACAGGACTGCTGAGCGTAATTATACATTTCTAGGGCGACCTGTTTGGAGTTTACTCCATAATTTTATGTAAATTTAGAATAACTTCATTTTTTAAGGTTAAATGCTAATATGTTATTTCAACACGCAGTTGAGTTGTATGAGTACTAATGGACACATATTGCCATTGATGGAACTGGCATCAGATAAAAGTCTAGAGCATTTCAGAATGAAGGACATTTATTTCATAGTTTTCTTTTGCCACATTCCTGTTCCTGAACTATCTGACAATAATTTCAGTCAGCTACTGGATATTAGCTATATTTCCTATATTCAGAGCAAAAATGCATTACAAAGATTCCATTATCTAACATTGCATACGTTAGGTTTTTTGTTTGTTGGTTGGTTGGTTGGTTGTTGTTTGGTTGGTTTGGTTTGTGTGCTGTTGTGTTTGTTTTTGTTTTTTGTTTTTGTTTTTACATTCCAACCCCCCCCCCCCCCCACGTTCCTCATTTCCTCGTTTATTCACTGCATGATGCAGGCTTAAATCAGCTTATACAGCTTCGTGCAATACAGTTGCCGTAAGCTGTACAACACAAAAAGACAAGTAGGAAAAAAAGAGAAAGGATTCAAATACACTGAAGAGAAATGTGTGGGATCAGGGCTGAGCAAAATCTGCCTGTTTAGATTTGCTTAGGTTACAATGAACCATACAACAGGAGTCCTGGGAGAACTGTTTGATTATGCTTTAGGTTCACTCTGCAAGCCAAAACTTAAGCAAACTTCAAGAAGCCTGCAAGTTATGGATATAAAACTGAAAAGAGAAGGAATACAAACAAATGAAAAACTAATAAAAAAAATACACTTCATACTTGTTTCCTCCAATTCTTTTTAATTCCTAGGCTTATTATCATGATTTTCTTTGAACTCCACCACAGTGAGCTAAAACCTGTTTTACTGAGCATGGGTGGCCGCCATCCACAGCCTGGCAGGAACATCACAGCATCACCTCCCACCAGAAGAGTTGTGTACAGTTTTTTTACAAATTGAAAATTATTCTTATGTCTCCATGTCCACCTTATTTTGTTACCTCGTAGAGCTGCTTTTCACATTGCGAAGGGACAGTCTGCTACTGCAGACTTGTATTTCTCTATTAATATTTGATATTAAGATATTCCAGACCAGGTGCAATAGCATTGCTCAGATCTCTGTAAGCTGAATTCTGGATAGGAAATTATGAACTAACACACAAGCCTTTCAATAACATAAAAACTTATAAATTTATGCAACTGTTAAAAATAAAAAAATAAAAAATAAAAAAAAAAGAGAGAGAGAGAGAGAGAATTGAGTTATACATTGACAAATAGAACTTTAAAAAACTGCAAAATATGAGACTATAAAAGGGCACCATGTGAACTTTCCCCATCTGAGGTTGGAGGGGAAAGAGGATCAGTCAGCTGATCTTTAGGCTTTAGTGAAGCAAGGCTTGATCAAAGTCACTGGACGAGGAGTTTGTAGGGAAGTAGGTTTGTTGCTGAAGCTCAGTGATTTCTTTGCAAGATTTATCCTTACAAGCTTTAGGCTTCTGATGTCTCCCAATTATGTGCTTGTCTTTCTTTCCTCCTTTGCTACAAATGAACCCAAGAATCTTACCTGTTCTGGCAAACAGGCAAAAATTTTGCTTTTTGAGATTTTTTGGATGGATTATCTTTATTTTACTGGAAGAGAGATGAAGTGAAACTAGTTTGATAAGTAATATGTGTAAATGAAGAAGCAAGTGTAAATATAATAATGCCTACTACAGAAATAATCCATTTCCCCTTTAAAAAAAAAAAAAAAAAAAAAAAAAAAGCAGCTTTGTCATCAATGACTGCAGCTGCTCAGTAAACAGGAAAGTTTTGCTTCTCTAAACTATCTTTTTTCGCCATGTGACATAGGGTGGATCTGCAGCTGAAGTTCAAAGTTGAAATCTATCTTTCTCCAGCAATTAGTTTCAACCCTTCTGCCACTCACATGATACCAGAGTTTATCATCGCTTCCCAGAGTGCTTAACATGGCTAAGAGAGGTCATCTGAAAATTGAAATAAAGGAAAAGGATAAAAGGAGAAGAAAATTTTCTGTCCTTACTAAAATTTTTGTTCAAGTAATGTGCAATATAATACAATGACATTAGGTATAGGGAAGTATTGTTCACATATGAAGCTGCTTTCAGGGGAATTTATTTCAGTTCAATCACTAAATTTGGAATCATTTCAGGTTCTAAAAATTGTATTTACTGATATCATAACAGACCCATAACCAGAATTTCTACCTGAATTTCCTACCTTTATCCCTTATGTGTATCCATGTGTCTATCCCCTTTCCTTAATTCCATCTCTACTGTACTCCGGAGTGTACTTTATTCTAAATATTAAAGCATATTTACTATCTCTGAGGATTTTTGTAGATAATTGACGTTATATTCAGTCACAGACAAAAGAGTTTTATTGGAATGGCAGTTACCACAGACCTTAAAAAAAAAAAAAAAAAAAAAAACAGGAAAAATTCTAATTATTCTAATTTAAAAAAAAATTGTTTGTGAAAGAGTAGATAGATAAATTGATTGGTTTGAATGGAAGCATGAGGACACATATCAGAAGAAGCTAAAAGCCACAAATTATGTTCTGAATTATTTCACAATTACTCCATCCAAGTAATAAAATGGAAAAAAATAAAATAAATTACAAAAGCTGAAATTGTTCATCACAAGTCTGCTAAGCAGTGACTACTATTTCTTTTTGGTGTGAATTCTGCTGTAAAGTATGCTCAGAGAAACTTATGTCAATAATTTAATTTCTGCATAATATGCTTATCCTTTTTTTTTTTTTTTTTTTGACTTTTCGTCCTCATTCCCAACATCTTATGACAACATAAATTAAAATAATGTTCTTGGCTCCATTTCAATTCACTAACCCATTTCCCTGTATTTACCCCTTTGATCATTCACTCTGCATCTTGTTTTGCTTCCAGGTAGTGAGTTTCAGAAGACAATCAGAGTAAGGAGACACCAAAGATTTTCTGAAACCCCACCCCTCTGCCTGGTGATAGAATCAACTATGCCACTGTCAGCCCTTAGAGACGTTCTGTAATCTGCTTAGTAATAATCACAAAGATTTCATAGCCTCTCAAGTGCGTATCTTGGCATTTTTGTTTGTTTGTTTCTGACATCCATTGTGAATCTTCCTTGCTTTAATGATAGTCTACTGCTTCTTAGTCTGTCCTACAAAAGCACATAAAACATATTATTCAGCCTCAGAAATAGGAAGACTATTCTTTTCTGTGGGCTAAACAAGCAATCTCTCTGGTCAACCTGTTCCAGTGCCTACTCTTACACAGAAAAAAAAAAAAAAAAAAAAAAAAAAAAAAAAAAAAAAAATCAATGGAATTTCTTGTATTCAGCTCATATCCAAGGCCTCACAACTTACCACTGGGCACTGCTGAGAAACACCTGGCTCCATCTTCTCTACAGCCTTTCATCAGGTATTTATGCTCCCTGATAAGATCCCCTTGCGCCTTCCCATCTCCAGTCCAAACAGTGCCAGCTCTCTTAGCCTCTGTATGCTAGATGCTCTAAGCCCTTCATCTTCATGACCTTTGCTGAACTCACTCAAAAATGTCCATCTTTCTCTTGGACTGGGGAGCCCAAATCTGGGCACAGCAGTCAGCTGTGTCTAACCAGTACTAAGGAGGGACGTAGGATCACCTACCTCCACCTGCTGGCAGCACTTTCCTTAATGGATGCCAGAAGTACGTCCTTTGTCTCAAGGGTGCATTGCTGATCTGTGGTCTGCCAAGACCCCAAGATAATACAGTGTGAGCTGTTCTAGCCAATTCACCGTCACCGTGTACTGGTGCATGATCTCATTTCTCCATGAGGATAGCACTTTTCGTTTTCCTCTGTTAAATTCCATGAGGTTCCTGTCAGTAGTCTGTTGGGTCCCTCTGAAGGACAGCACAGCCATCAGTGGTGTACCATCCACTCCTCCTAGTTTTGTGTCATCTGCATACTTTCAGAGGGTGCATTCCGTCTCAGAATCCAGGTCATTAATGAAAATAAACAGTTCTGGACCTGTTATAAACATCTGGGGCACAGCAATAATGATTAGCCTCCAGCTGGACTTTGTGTCATCATTCACAGCCCTTTGAGTCCCACAGTTCGGCCAGTTTTCAGTTTACCTCACTGTTCACTTATCTAGTAAATCTAATATCATCAGCTTGTCTATGAAAGTGTTAGAGGAAACAGTGTTGAAAGCCTTCAAGCTGTGATCAGTTATAACCCCTAACAATTTTTTTTGTTTAATCATTAAATTCTCCATCTTTTCCCATTTGTTCAGCTGATTATTCCTGCCCATTGATTTGCGCATTTTATTTTCTTGTTGTTCTTCCACATCAGCAGAGGTGTGTTAATCTCAGCTCATGGTTTCCCAGCAAGGTAACACATCCAGAGTCTCACCCTCATTTCAGGAGGGTATCATATGTGGATTTAAGAGCACGCCTTTGCAGGGTTGATGTATACTCTCTTCAGATCAACAGAATTGAAGGCTGGCAGCTCTGTTTCTCTGTAGGATGAGCTAAAAAGGGTGTCAAATTCATTTTGGGAAGACAGTTAAGTTACATCTCTAAAGGTGAGTAAAAAGTAGGTCAAAGATTGGGAAAGTTGGTACAATATTACATAGAAGAAGTGAACACTAATTATGGGATAACTGTTTTTTCCATAGAGAAAAGATGGTGCAGATAGTTAGAAACTGTGCTTTACTTTCATGAAGCCTTATCTCATATACATTTCCCATACATCTTGATGGGATGACAAGTTGACAAGTTGCAACATAAACAGAACTTAACCAAGGCAGAAAAAACAAAGAATGAGATTGGCCTTCAGCTGCAATATTGAAAAATATATTCAAGAGCCCTTACAAATATTCAGATGTACTATAATAAAACCACTACTGCTAAGTGTTGTAAATAAAATGAGTACAGCTGTGCAAGCTGTCATTGCTGTCGGTCTGAGCCTGTCAGCTTTTCTGCTTCCTCTGCATGGTTTGGATGTGCTGCATCCTCACAGCTGAAATGTGGCTCACAGATTACTGGCCAGGACATAATTTTCCTCAAAAAGATCTGTGGATTTGTAGTAATGGACTTACCTAGAGGAGAGGTCTGTTCACAGTGCAGTACAATGAATGAGCTGAAATGTTTTCATTCATTGCTGTATGTGAGGTATAAACCTGCTACCAGGTAAAAAAAACTCTGTGAAGAAAGGAGCACATAGTGACAGCACTTCAGTGACAGGAAGTTGCATGTAGAAACTCGATGTCTCCTGTGAATTCCGATCTTTGTACCACTTCTGCTTGGACTATATGCAAGAGGTGTAGTGCCAGAGACAGGCTGGAGCAGCGTCAGCGAGGCTGAGGTCATGCAGGTTCAGCTGCTACATACCGAAATTTAGCAGAGTCACAAATTGTGATAACTTCAACACTTACTAGGGAATAGGGGAGGAATGTTTCTCTCAAGTGCATTTTTTTCTATTTTTGACAGGAAATAAGTTCCTTGATCTACTTGTTTCAGGCAGTATGATGCCTTGGGCAAAGAAGGAAGGTGTAACATTTTTTCTATAATATTTACATTAATACAGCTCTGTATGCAGATTCATGAAATGCACTGAGGAACTGTTTGTGGTGATATCAGTTATTCTAGAGGAACAATGTTATAATTGTGTTTTGGTGGATTAAGACCTAGATAGCTGCAAAACATCTTTGTTGTGGAGCTGTGGAAATTTCACCAGAACTGAACCTCTGAACCTCCAGTGATTGAAGACGCTTTTGTTGGTGGGCTTTCTTTCACGTCTAAATGGACTACAAATCTGCAAACACTTCTGAACAAAGACCAGCAAACCTGTAACATAGAGACAAGCTTTTTTTTTTTTTTTTTTTTTTTTTTTTGGCAGAGAGACTATATGCTTGTGTTTTGTGATGTTATTTTCAGACTGCTTCTGGACCAAAACTGTTGATTCTGACAAATAACACTTCACAGGCAGTTAGGTTGAAAAGTAAAGCAAACACTTTCTAGTATTACAGTACATATTTAAATAGCCAATTCATCTGAAATACAACTAAACATAGAAACTGATGTTTGCCAAATGTAATGCACATAAATCTGAAAGGATATGCACGAATAATGAGCAGGTAAGAACAAGGCAGATCACTTTATCCTCTATCATCCTGATTTATATTAAAACGAATGAGATGCCTCCAGTCATTATGGAAGAAGACCCTTCAAACAATAAATGCAAGCCTTTCAGGGTGCTCTGCCTCTCTTTGCAAAGAGGCTGAAACAGTAACTCTCAACATAAACTATCACATTCATCTTACCAAGTCTTAACACAAATATCAACACCACAGATGTCGTCAGTGCTAACTACTCAGCTGTTCAAAGCACTATAGTGAAAAGGGGAGTTTTATATTGTCACTTGCGGAAAAACTGCACCAGCTGAGGTTGTAGAGGACTGAGAAGGTATAAACTGCTGACTAGAGCCTTAGTGATGTACAGTGGACTATTAGGGTGTAAGGGAAGAGCAGCTTCATTTTTTCATGATCTTGAAGAGGTCAGGATTCAGCTTTCAGACCATGGGAAGCACTAAGGATATGCTTGAACTGACCCTCACTACTGAGGGAGGACAGTATGTACATATAGCAGACATGGCAGCGTGCCTTACCCCACACAACCTCATCACTATTTCTTCTGGGTACGCAAGGCAATATTTCACGGACGTATTTTTCCATGAGTTTCTTTGTAGGATGTGATTCACCTCCTGGTTCTTGAAGCAAAATGACTAATACAGTTTAAAAGTTGGGGGATTTTTTTTTTTTTAAAGTGTGGAGAATGTCATCTTAACTACTTTATTCCTGTATCACTGTAAGTTGAGGGTTTTGGCAGCAAATGGTGGTGCTTCTGCTTTGGTCTTATTTATGTTCCCTAGCAGCTGAGCCTTGTAAGACCCCAAGAAAACATCATAGCTCAAACTTGGATTTCAGGGTGTGCAACCTGAAGAAAGGGCTAAGCTGGACTGTCACTCTTTGTAAACAGACAAGAGACCAGCTTCTGCCTCCTACCTTGACAGTGTCATTTAAATTTTCCTTAAGAAAGTATTCCTGGGAGAAATGAGTGAAATGTCTATCCCCAGTGCCTGCAACCCTGATATGACTCTAGGGCCTCCCCACTTCGCTTGCAGTCCCTTCCCCATACCAGTTTTCCTTACAGCCTGATGAAAGGGGAAGGACTGTCCTATGTGCAAACCACTCCCTCCCTTCCCGCACCCTAGCAGGAACAGACACTGGGCAACATAAAATGTTAAAAAGGAAAAAAATCAAACAAGCATGATAACACTTCTAGGCCAGCTGCCAGGGCACTCACATGCCTCAGCGTTGGTGGTGGTTCAGGGAACTGGATGGAAAAGACTAGAGTGACAGAGGATATTGGAGCAGGAACCTTTGCTGTATATGGTACAAGTTAGCAGAAGCATCTGATCACTCTTCCCAAGGTGGAGAGTAGAGGAAAGTGACATATCAGATTTCATTCTACAGGTTTGTCGATAAACAGATGTCCTTATGTTGTCCAGCAGCAGTAAAAAATCATTTTCACTACCCTATAAAGGGTTTTATTATGCTAAAATAATTTAAGCAAAGGACTTGAGATTTGTGCTTTGTTTTGCTTCATTCTGTTTTGAAGAACAATACTAGACAAAACTAAATGCAAAAGCTAGAGACAAGAGCTTTGCTGCAGGCATGCTTAGCAGTGCAAAACACAGTGAGAATACCAAGAAAGCCTCTCTCAGGTTGCTCTGCCTGTGTTTGGTGACAGACAAGCTTTTGGAAGCCAGTTTGATGAGGATGTGAAAGGGATGGTTTAAGATCCAGCCACCACAAACAGTGATATCTTTTGTCTCTCTAAGGATTATGCTACTTTAATCTTAACCTCATACAGATGAAGAGTAAAAAATTCATTGTCTTCATACAGGACTGATGTATGTGTGTGCGTTTTCTATGAGGAAATTTTATTGAGGTTAGACTTGGAACTCCCTGATAAAAATAAATAACCTAAATAAATAAAAATTGATATAGTGTTTTGTTTTTGCTTTGTTTTTATTTCTTTTTTTTTTGGGGGGGGGGGAGGGGTGGGGGGAACTCATTTCATAAATGCAGAAAGTAAACAGTCAAAGACACAATGGAGGGTGTGGGGGAAGTGGAATGGAAACGATTATTATATTTCATCAGTTGGTCTATAATTGCCTGGCCTCACTTCTGCTGGGTGTCTCTTGTCCTTGTTGTATCTTGTATTTTTATTATCAGTATGTTACACACAAAATATTACATGCAGCATAATTTGAGCTTCTAAATGTGTGCTTGGACAGGATGACTGTGACTGTTGAGACTCCTAGATTACTTCTATTAGGGGGTGAATATCATGCTATTTGTCATCCAAAAGGTAATTTTCCCTAGACTTATATTAAGGTCTCATATTTTATGATAACCTCTGTGTTATGTTGATCTGGGCATTTTTCATGAACCCATTCATCAGACAGGTACCTCCAGCCTTGCAAAATTTTACTTTCTAGGGTAGTCTAGGGGTAATCGAGTATATACATATACATATATGTTTATGTATACAAACAAATATACAAATATACTTCCCCAGGATGAATATTTTTTTGTTTTTTTGTTTGTTTTCACCAATGATAATGCAAGAGCATTTGAGTTCCAGTGAACGTGACAGTAAAATTTCAGGACACTTATTAAGAAGTATATGTATTAGTTAATTTACTGATCTGAGAAAATACCATATTAGAAGGGAACCAAATTCAGCTTGGATTGAATGTTATTGCCTGGCAGCTGCCTTGTAACTGCCAATCTCCGACTTGCCCAGAATTCAACAAAATACAGTCAAACAGTTAAGTGGTGCAGTGTTTGGGATTTTTGATATGATCCGATATGATACATTTGTACACGGGCGAATGGGCAACTATGTGAGAAGGATGACTGGATTTGAATTAAGTGCAAGTTCTGCTTTACACCTGGCATAGCACAAGGAGGAGACCCAATGAAAGAGAAGAGCTTGCATATTCTAATTAATAAGCATGAAAATAATTTGCAAGATGTCATATATTGTTTAGAAACTGAACTAAAGCTTCTCAGGATAAGGGTCAGGAACTGGCTCCACTCAATAATAATTAACCTTTCAGATTCCTCTTAGGTTTCAGAGCAACTTGTGATCCTAATTGAAATTAAATTGAGGGAGGTGGGGAGCAACGGCTCTTGCCAAACTATAAACTGCAATAAAATGCAGCAGCTTTAGCTGTGCACACTAATTTCTTCTTGTGGAACACTCTGAGGAGCTGATACAGACACTAAATCAAATCTGCAGCTTTATCTGACTAGGTGAGGCCTCAGCACTCTAGTCAAGAAACAAAACAGATGCAGGTCCCTTTGCCAGCAGCATACATTTCCTGTGGATAAAGGGAGCAATTTTCTATTCCCTCAGGTGCTGCTCTGCACTGGCACTCAGTGAGCCTAACAAAAAATCCCAGCTGCTCTCACCTCAGAGGAAGAAAACACAAATGGTTCTAAACAAATCAATCTAACATTTCCTAGAGCTCTTAATGTGGAACAAAATCAATGTCTTTTTGCCTCCTCCCCTTTTTTACATAATAAAAACCTACGGGTTCCCATCATCCCCAATATGTCTGAAGCCAGCAAGTGTAAACGCAGCCATTCATGTAATTTGAATGATAATCGAAAATAAGCAGAAAAGGAGGATAAATTTATCAAACTTGTGAGAATATTCTAGGAAAAAAGGAATTTCCTGAGGTAACTGTCCTTGACCTGGCTCTTTAATCGAGTGAAATTTCATCACTTTATCTAATATCATGCTTCATGCTTCAGGCTCCCAGCAATTCTATTTTAGTGTGGTCTAATGGGCAGCTGACACATCCACTCAGCACCAGACTGCATAATATGTGCTGACACACTGTGTGGTGAGCACCCTATTGAGAGCTGCTTATTTGTGCCTGGCAAGGAAAAATTTCATCCAGTAAAGTCTCTTCATAACAATTTCAGTCTCAGTTTTCAGGGTCTCTGCGGACTCCACATTTTGAGAGGTTCAGAAGCACTTGCAGGGAAATTCAGTCACTTATTTGGGTGTCTGTACATTATCTGACTTTAGGTGAGAGGTTGTGAAAGCACTGGTTATGGTTGTCTGAAACCTGAATCTAGATAGTGTAATGAAGAGTGTCATTCTAACTGCTTTGCGGCCAGCTCTTCTCAGAAGCCCTGATTCAATTTGATATTCTGAGGTTAGCACACTGTATTAGGACTGAAAATAGGAATGCACATGAAAAGCTTTTATATTTATTCAGTTCAGTAAGCATGGCAAACTCATCAACAGCTATTTGTACACTGTAGGCATGGTGCGACTTACTTTGATGTTCTGATTTATGCTTGCTATTTTTCCTGTAGTATTACTTTAGAGTAGAAATGGACTCAAAAAAAAAAAAAAAATGTGGCTCTCAACATAATAGCAAAGGACATTATCATAAACAAAGATACATGAGAAAATAAAGGAATGACACAATCACAGAAATTCTGGCCTCTCTACCTTAGATTGAAATCTAATTCACTAAACAGAAACCAAGGAATACATTTCCTGTACCCACACAAAGAGCTAAAATTTCTCCTCTTACTTATTAGCTATAGAGAGATAGGGGGTATGTGAAGCAAGTTATATGCATGTATAGATAGTAAAAGAATAAGAGTACACAAATAGAATTGTTTAAAACCTGTCTCATCATCCCATCCACACCAGAAAGTATAACCAAATTGCATTTAAATGTACAATTACTGATCAACTTAACATTTTAAGTAATTTGAGTGGAAACAGAATTTATTTTGGAAACATTGTGGGAAAAGTATTTCTGATCTTTTACCTAACCTGTGCATATTACATAGCAAATGCATTTTCTAAAAGGAAATATGTGACATAAACACAGAGAAAATGCATGTATAATATCCACAAGTATAGCTTGCAGGAAATGTGTTTTGACCTTGCCAGTGTTACAAATGTAACCTGAGGTTTTTCAGTCTTTTACTTTAGACTGTTCAAAGACAGATCTTTCAGTAATTCGCTGTTCGGGAGAAAATCACTAGAATATTTTGCAAATGTGAAAAAAAGTCAAATCTTACAGATATAATAATCATATAAACATCAGTTATATTCACCACTGATGTCTATACATTTCTAGAATCAGAATTATTGGGTTTAAAAGCTTGGCCACTTCACCAGAGAGTTTGCAAACAGCATAATATGCTCTCATATGGATTTGAAGCTCTGCAGCAGGAGGGTACTTTTGAGGTTTTTAAATATAAAAGGGTAAAATTGTTTCAAAGCAGAATATAGATCTGCATTTAGTGCTGTCTAGAGAGTTATGGTGAAAAACCTGGGTACATCAGTGAACTTTAGAATTGCAGTTACAAAGAAACAAAATGTAGAAAGATGGGGGGATGGGGCAGTGGGTGGTTTTGGTTTTGTTTATTATTTCAGAAAAACTGAAACTCTGAAGGGCTATATAAATTAACATGTTTCAGGTTGCATCATATTCATATTCATTATTATCTGGGAAAGATTTTATTTCTTAGTTTGTTTTGCATAACTAAATATTTTCTTGAAATTCTTTACTTTAAATACTCATATTTCCCTAATTAGAAAACAGAAGCCAAGAATATAATTGTAACATCATATTTTGTCACAAATTCCCCTAGCTCCTGTATTTCAAAGTTACTGATTTACTAGAACATGAGATTACATAACTAAACACTGAATGTTCCTTTAAAAGAAAATAGCATATATCTTTTTAGCAGTATTTGGTATGTGCATTCAGTAAATACATACTCATTTGCATGCACCCCACACAAATGCAATATATGTTTATCCATCCACCTATATGTAAATAGACCAGTACCTATAAAAGCCTGAAAGTCTCCATCACAGTCAAGTAAAATGATTGTCTTAAAAATAAGGCAAGAAATGCAGCAGCTTTGGTCCCTACAGTGACATTAACTTTGCCATCTTGTACAGACTGGGAGCAATATTGTCAGTGCATGTTAGTCATTATCACAAAATAGACAGGGTGCACCATATGCCAAATAATAATATCAGTATGAACCTACATCTCTGACTTTCTAAACATTATATTTTACTTGTCTGAACTTCCTTGAAAGTTAATGTAACTTAATTTCAGTGTGATCACCAGCTATGGAAAGAATCCTTTCAAGAGGACTGCTGGAAGTAAAACCTAGCTTTTGAAGAAGAACAAGGCCATATTGTCTGCAGCAATTTTTCTGTATGTGTTCTTAAGATAAGCTGTCTCTCTGACCACAGTCCTTGTTCTCACCTTTGCCTCACAGTTGTTATGCACAAACTAGCTCAGCATCAGGATGGAAATCATTTTATGGCTGAGATAGTAGGGTGAAGAAATAAGAGAAAAGTATCACCCAAAATGAAGATTCTGAGCCATTTCTGAGAACTGTGTCTCCTTGTCAGAAAATGTCTCTTTATCTGTAAGAGAAGGAGATGGTTCAACTCAGCCTCAGGCATCAGACCATGCTTTCAGCTCATCAGTTTCAGGTCTGCAAATTTCATGCAGCAGTTTCAGTTCCCAGAGACCATTCCCAAAATGTGGGATAAATCCCAGGGAAATGAGAAGAGAATAAAAGTGACAATGTAGCAGCTGAATCTGGGGCTCCTGTACATGGGTCCAGTGTCAGCCTGTCCTTAAACTTACCAAGTGGAGCTGTATAGCTACAAAGGTAGGCCACCTCCTAAAAAGAGAAAGAATAAGAGAAAGTGCTGCTCATGCACAACTTCAGCTACACAAAATAGCCATCAGAGATATCAAGCTAGTAAGGTAAGCTTTGTCTTTTCACCTGCATGTGTCAAAAATTAGCCTTCTGCACCGTACTTCATGTTCCCTGGAATCCCGATACATGTGAACTATTTTCCTCCCTGAAATGATCACTTCACAATTATTCAGACTTACATGAACTAACTGAGCAAATCCTATCCAGAGAAGACATATACAGAAACTTTCAGAAGATTCCTCAGTAGATTTTCACTGGAAGAAATGTACGTTTGTTTCAGAGTTCTTCATCTGTAAAGGTGAGTCACAGCATGCTTCAGACTCCTGCCAGATAACATATTGATCTTTGCTGCTCAGCCAGAGTAAGTATTTAGCAGTAAATTCAAGTTTTCAAGGGAAAGCACAGTAATTGTGCACAAATGGTGTGATATTTAGAGGACAAGGTAATGCAAAAAGATCTTTTAATGAGCTTGAAGAAGGAAGAAGGAGCTCAGAGAAAGCAAAGGAGTTACTATAGTTCAACAGTAACACTCACTCATGCACCGTATCTAAATGAAATCTGCATGCCATTTATCCAAATGCATAACAAAGAAACATATAAGCAGTGGAAAGAATCAAATGAACAAAACACTTTCTAGCTTACTATGTACATCTCTCATGAAGCCAGCATCCAAATGAAAACAGAGCAAAAAGACAGAAAACTCTAATAGTATCTTTACATTAGATCATACATGAGAAAAAGTGGAAATGCCACCTAGTATTAATATACTTAGAACCATTAGAAGATCTTACATAGAAATCTATTTTGATATGTGTGTAGGCATCATATAAACACATATATTTATGCATGTGTGTATTTCATTTAATGATCAAGCAGAATTTTTCCTATTTGTGAATTTTAGCTACATCCAGTAATTTAAAATATGTTGCATAAAGCAATTTTGGATAGCTGCTTAACCTTGAAGTTATAATATTTCACTTGCCTTTGCTATGGAAGTTATAACTAGCATACAGTTTAGAATGCAATACCTGAATTCCAGTCATAAACAGACACTTAAATTATTTGCAAAGCTACATCCATTTCCTTCAAGAGCAATTAATAAGGCAAAAACCTTGAATAATGCAAGTAGGACCTTTCTAAAGGAACATAAAATAACCAGGGCCAGTGAAAAAATCATTAATTTGGTGCTGAAAGCATGTTTCAGAGCAATACACATATATTGTATTGCTTCTGCTTTTTGGCTAACTGATTCCATAAATAATGAATTTAAATTACACAATTAATTAGTGAGGCCTAGGGTTCAATGTGGAATCAATAACAATATTTCCTCTGTAATGGTTGAGGTTAAGATCCCCAAATAAACATTTAATTTACATTTTCATAAGGGAGTTGCTGTGTATATACCAAATGATTATTAAATGCTTTTACAGAACAAGAGATTAACTATATAATAGTTGGAACATCTGTTAAACAGATTTTAATCCCAGTATCCATTTCTCTTAGTTTTTAATTCTAATATCCATTTCAAGGTACTCGACTTATCTTACAGGAGCTGTATTAATACATTTTGCTCAGTATGTAATTGTGATCAGCTATTTACAGTATAGTTAATAGCAGCCTTATAAGAATAAAGCTGTATGAATGGATGTGATGGCAGTACAGAAAGAGAAGTATCAGCCTCTCACATAAAACATACCAAGGGATGATGTAAGGGTCTGCTCCATGTGGGACAGTCTAGAGACAAGTCAGCAGATGCTCCTCAGCCTTGTACCTTTAGGATTTTGCCACAGGGCTGCACAGAAGAAAGCAGAAGCACAGCACTAAGCCAGGCTGTGGCAGAGTATGAACAGAGTCACTTCACAGGTGGCTTGCTCTGCTCAGTGGCTCTGAATAACGGGACAGTATTCTGTTTGCAAAAACTAAAGAAATCAAACAGAATACCTTCCTCCAAGAAAGGTCCAAGAAATCTGTAGCTTGGTAAATGTCCCCTTTGTCCTTTAAAACACATCACCACCATTGCTCCTGTCCTAGCAATAAGAATAGCTTTGAGCATCACTGATAAATGATGAAATAGCAATTAAAAAAAATGAAGATATTAAATGATTTAACAACTGAAGAAGCTTTTTTTTTTTTTTTTTTTTTTTTTTATGTAGAGATTGGAGCAACAAATCAGCTTACAGGCACTTAATCAGACAGGTGCTGCTGCATTTTAAACAACGCAGAGTCAAGCTACAGATCTCCAGGACACGTTTAACTTTGTCTTGCGTTAAATTGATTACTAAAGATGTGGAAGTAATTTGTGTTAAATGAAAACATTTGGACATGGGTCATGGGTCTGACTGCCCTAGCCAAATGGTTATTTCAAAATTGTCCACTGTGGGATTTCTTGCACTTACACTGAAGCATCTGATGCTAGCCCTTGTCCAGTGTAGAATACAGGGTTGGATGGAGCCAATATTCTTTTAAGTAGTGCCATTTTTCAGTGTTAATTGAAATTATCTTTTAATTAAAATTAATTTCATTCATTTACCTAAGCCACCACCCAATTTCTACTCAGCTTTTCTAAAAAGTTCAGTACAGCCTAGTTGCTGAGACTGAGTGTTAGAGGTAGAAATCTCTGTAGCATTTTAGATAAACAACCAACTCACCAAATATGAACATTTCCAACTATATATGGGAGTATCAGAATACTTTTGATAAAGAAGTTGAACCTTTATCTTAAAGTGCATTTGTAGGATGTAAAATCTTTACCAAGCTGTACGTAACAGAGTTTCATCACTCAACTTCAGTAACTTTAGGATTTACTGAGGAAAAACAAATGATTTTCTCAAGACGTTTGACTTAGCCTGTGACAGAGACCCAAATGGTGTTCAGTTACACAAAGTCCCCATGCAAAGCCTGAATGACAAGGATATATTTCCTAGTGCAGCTGCTCCCTGGCCCTGGGTGAAGTCCTGGTGCTCCAGGTTTTCTCTTCTTACACTGAGTCAGCAAAATGCACCTATTTTTCAAAAGCTTCATGGACTT
>NC_049198.1:40888343-41045843 GCF_009769625.2 Cygnus olor | reverse complement strand
GCTGGGAACCCAAAATAACATCCATTTGATTAAGCAAGTTTGCAAGTGTCCTGCACAAGGACACATGGTGGAACTATGTCATACAGTATTAACTAAAACAGAAGTTTAATAATATCCATTTGATTTTTTTTTTCTTTCTGCTGTTTGATAGTAACAGACTTCCCATTCTCTGCTCTTATAGCGTTGCAGATAGCCTGTGAAAACAGATTTATGGAAAATAAGTTTTGTAACAGCCTCCTACCACATGAAAGGTCAAAAAAGTGGACCCAGATATGAAGTTTTAAAGTCTCGATCTAGAGATGGCTGTTCTACTTCAGGAAAAATGCAGATAAAAACTTAATTTTATTTATGTGCCATCCTCAGCTGTAAGAGAAGGTTGTATCTAAATTCACAGTATTTTAAGAAGAAGCTTAAAGGTTAAATTTGCTTCCATCTTCATAGTCATTATTCCTCTGAACATCTGTACAGAAGATCTGTACAGATCTGTACAGATCTGTTGCAGACTTACAGAATCTAGAAACAAAGCTGCATGTTTTTTCAGTGTTGCATATGGAGAAATTAGCTTGTTGCACATACCCTAGTTACTTTTGCAGGGTGTTCGCCAGCAGAAACAAGACTGAGAAAAGGAACTTTTTTATTCAGATCACAAAGTTTTATGACTTGTTATGTGTTTATACCTAGACTAACAGTATGGGGTTCTGATTCAAAAAGGACATCTCTTGACAATACCCTAATAGGTAGTAGCAGTGAAAAGACAGACGTAAACTAAAACTATGGAGGAACAAAATCATCATAGCAAGTTCTCATGGCAAAAGTACTTTTAGAGTTTGGATTTTCAATATAATGGATTTTGTTTGTTTGTTTGCTTTTTTGTTGTTTTTTTTGGTTGGTTGGTTGCTTGGTTGGCTGGCTGGCTGTGGGGTTTTTTTGTCTGATTTCAGTGAAAACTTGAATCTTATCCCAATTTATAGTTACCCTCTTTTAATTCATCATCAAGATTTTTTCCTAAATTTTAATTTCTAATAATAATGATTGAACTTCAGAAAGATCAGAGGTACTCACTTGGAACACTTGAAGACTGAAGACTCTTGCTAACAGGGCAAAGAAACACCACAGCTTTCAATTATGAGGAGCAACGCTTAGCCACTGGTCTGTAATAAAAACACTCAGGAGCAGGAATTATGTTTCTGAATATTCCTCCTTTAAATGAACACTTCATGTGTTTGCTTAACCTTAACTTTTGCAGCAAACATTTTAACCAGCAAGTTCCCCTGAGAGTGAGTTTGTAAAGTGAAACACTAAGGCTTTCTCTGGGCTAATTCAGGTCTGCTTTTTCTTCAATATTTAGATAACAAAAAACAGTGTTATCTTACTCAAAAATCTTGACACCAGACAAAGCATGTTCACTGTTTCCTGTGAAGTACCTAGGTAAGGTCAGATCTGTACCCTGCCTCTGCAGTTGACCTCATCTGATTTACTTTGTTCTAACTTTGAAAGTACTGTGTTTATATTACATTTTTCTACTAATCAGTTAATGGATAGTAGTTACCTGCCCGTAAAGTACTTCTCTGCCTTGTAAGGCAATAGTCAAAAAAAAGAAACTCATGTGATTCATCTGCTTAGGGATGCTGTCTGACTGCATCAAGAGCCAAAAATGAGTGTTAGGCAACCATACTTGTGTGTCCTATTTTCCTGTTGCTGTAGAGATGGTATCAACAGAGAGGCACCTGCAGTGGCAATGCTATGCACTGGCACAAGGAAAAGCAAGCTCCTCTGATTGCACTGTGGGGCAGAATCCAAAGTTGCTTATATTTCACAGTCACCTGCATAAACGATTGCAATGTGAATTGTGGAGAAAATATTTCTTTTCCCTGCAGGTATTTGTGATGTGTTTGGTTGACAGTGTCATCCTCACATTCCTACACTACCCATCCTGTATTTGGCCTATGGTAGATGTTCACTCCTTAGAACACTACCTGAGATATTTACCCTGTCGTAACACACATTCTTAGTCAGACATTGGAACAGGTTGCCCAGGGAGCTGGTGGAGTCACCATCCCTGTGGGTGTTTAAGGAAAGGTTGGATGTAGTGCTTTGAGACATGGTTTAGTAGATGATACTGGGGATGGTTGAACCAGATGATCTTGGAGATCTTTTCCAGCCTTAATGACTCTGTGATTCTATGATTGCAGTCTTCTGCTGATGAGGTCACTTGGCAAGTGTCTAAAACACTGAAAAGATTAACAAATCATATATCATGTAACTAAAATTCATTATAAAATATTGTTGTTTTGGAATAATAATTCAGAAAAATAGGAGTAATAAGTTTTTCACCTTAAAGTATACACACATACTGCCTATAAAGATGCAATGCAGGTATTTGAATGCATTCTGATGTGTCAAATGTCTACAGTAATTTCATGGCATGAAATTGGCTTCCAATGGCTCTGTGACATTGCCACTAATTTTTCTTATTAAGAAAAATTACTTCTACGTTCTATCAGGCCAATTTCTTGAGGTACGCACTAAGGAACTAGTGTACAGTAACTCAAATTAGATACAACATGTCTCTGCTTAATTTACTTCATGCTGTTAATTGCCCATGTAGAGAGATTTTAATGATGCCACATTTAATAATCCAGATCTGCCTATGTGTAAGCACACGTTTAAGATGAGTGGAACTGATTTTGTTTCAGTACATGACTGGCAACAGTAACCTGGGAATTTCATGTAACAGGATGTTGAATAGTCTGGTTTTTCACTAGTCTTCCTGCCAGTAACAGATTGATAGTGTAGAAGGCTTCCCTAGGAGGCACTTCTTCCTGCCAGCATTGACCATTCCTGTCAGCATGACTCTTTTGTGGAGAGCCAAATCACTTAATCCCCAAGTCCCTTTCATTTTGCAATCCAGAACAAAGAGCTCAGTCACGTAGTCATACACAATACATACTCGCAAAAGAGCTACGCTTCAGAAGCTGTTCCTATACTTTTCTCACAGCTCACCCTCATCTGTGGTTCCCTATCTTTTCCTGGAAAATAACATGCTTTGATCAGAATAAGAGGTACCTCCCAGCAAAGGAGCACTGGCGAATTGCAAGGGGTCTGGCTGGGGTAAGAATCTCCTGCTTATACACCAAAGCTGAAAGAGGATAGACATAAACATTTTCAAACTGCATCTCAATATCATGCTTAAAAGAGAATGGAGTTCTAAGTGGCCTGTTCCCATCTCTAAAGTTAAATACATACTCTGGTACTTGCTGAATTAGAGCTAAGGATATTATCTGTTTATAAGCTGCTTCACAAATTCACATTGGTAATGACTTCATTCATCTTTCAGATATTTACATTTTTCTTTTTGCTGTCAGTCTGTGGGTGCAGTGAGGATCCCTGTTATACTCTCTACTCTCCACACCCAAGAACTGCATCCCTCTACATATTTCTTCACCCAGCCAGCTATGTCCAACATAGTGTAGATCAGGGAAAATTAGTTAAGTAATAATTCCTGCTACTTTCTGCCACATTGCAAGATTTCAACCTATAAGAACATGTTTAGAAGATAAAAGAATGCATTTATAAACACAGATAAACTGCATTGATCTGTGCCTTTAACCTGCTGAGGGCAGAAAAATTGTTGACTTCCTTTACAGCATGTTTCATCACTCTTGAAGATGAAGACTATGCAGAGAGAAGCATTTTAACTATTGCATGAGGAAATTTGCTCAACCTTTTATTTAAATGCAAATAAGTAAACAGTAGGGAGGCTTGGAATTGATTTTACAAATTTCACAAATAACTCTTATAGTCTTAATCTATCCAGTCTCCCTCTCATCATGCTCTGTACTTTAGAGTTCTATTTAATGTTCTGAAATCCGCAGGGATAACAAAGTAGTTGAGCAGGAAACAAACAAAAACAAAAACAAACAAACAAACAAAAAGGGTCTGAAAACGAAACTTAAATGATGCCAGCACACACAAAAGCTGTATAAAACACCAAGAAGCCATTGTCATCTCTTTATTCAGACAAATGACACTTTAAACATCTTTCAGTACAACTTGTGCACATTCTGAAAAGAATTAGGATGAATTATTGGAACTTTCTTCCAACTCTTACTAATCATAATGAAATGATCACAGAAAATCATTTTCAAATAGAATACAACAGTTTACATATCATACAAATTAAACTTTCTAAGCACTTGAAAAATCATACCACAGTCTAAGAAGTTTTACAGCTTATTAGATTTAACAGCTCCTTTATTTATGAATTAACATAGACTGAAGGATTCTTTAGACCAGACTAAACAGAGGGACAAGTTCTTACTTCTTCATTATTAAGCTTTAATTTTATACTTCCAAGGTGACATTTTGCCTTACACCAGTTTCAAGACATTTTATTTTTCGTTTTACGTGAGTTGGAACATATCCCTTTTAGTACCACTATGATAATATATTTTTGGTCTCCAGAGAACATGAAATCAAATTTTTATTCACATACTTTCTCTTTTGAAAGAACATGCCTCTTCCTAATAAACTAGGTCTAATAACATGTAACAATAGTCCATTGTGTTTTTTATGATCTTGCCTATTGAGGTGTCCCTTAAAAGCTCAAGTGCCATTTAACTAGTCAATGAATGAGGTGCTGTTCTGTCCTCTGTAGTTTTTTTAGTTTTTTTTTTTTTTAATGTTTTAATTCACCATTTACACTTGTAGGAACCCTTTGACTGGTGCATTCACATATCTTGCTTGTTTAGTTGTCCATTTGTATTTGAGTAATAAAGAGAATTTCTCTTATGCATTGTACCATTCATAAATGGTCCTCTAACTCTCCGGAGGTCAGTAGGAGCCCTTTTTCTCTTACTAATATTTAGATGACTTTTTAAAAAAAAAAAAAAATATATATATATATATATATATATATATATATATACACCTTTATGTAGGAAATTGCATGACCATTTCCATCTCAGGAAAAGATTAAACCAATGGTTTGGATCATTTAGAATAATGATCCTCCAGAATAAAAGACAGAGAGTGAAGTTCATAGAAAGACTGAAATATATTCATACATACACAGAGCTACTTTTTCATCAAATAGTGTTTGAAAACACTGCAAATTATGCAACGTTCACTTTTAACATATTTCATTTAACAAAATGAGAAGCTTACAAATTACATTACTAGGTCAAGACCTAGTACCCAGTAGCTGGGTACTGTGATTTCTTCTGTAAGTACATACAAAGGTAAGATACTAGGCTATTACGTAACTGTAAAGATAGGGAAATGATCTATATTTCATTGCCAAGAAAGAGTTTGACATACGATTCTTCACATAAATGCATCATACAACCAAAACTACTTTCGTACCATTGTTCCATTTGGGAAGACTTTTCCAGAATCTCATTTCTCTGGTGAACAACCCAAATGAAGGACCCAGGCAGGAAAGTCTCAGCAATATATTCCTCAGCAATAGCTTACATACAAAGGGCAAGATTTTTATGCCAGTGGGAAAATTTCTTCAAATTTAATATGAGCACATTTTCATCTAAAATGACCATCTAAGAAAATTATTACTTGTTGCTATTTTTTTATTTTGTTCCCAGCCTCTACTTAAATAAAAGGAATGGATTTTCAAAATGTTTCTGTAAATTTCATATTTTATCATTTGTATTTCAGCATCCAAGGACTTGCATAGACTGAGATATAATTGTCCTAGAGATTGTGCAAAAATATGTTAAATGAAAGTCCCTGTCACAAAGAACTTAGCCTTGTACATCACAGTTATAAAAGAACCTGCAACATTAGATATTCTGAGCATTGTACAATCTTCAGCTAAAGATATTCAATCCTGTGTAGACTAGAGTCCCAAGAGACTGGAGACGCCTGCATGTGTCAAGCTAGCAGGAATTAATTTATTCTGATAAATGCAAAAATGCTAGTTTTTTAAGTCTTCAAGGCTATACCACTATCTGGTCATTTACCTTTGATCCAATATAAATGAATACCTGTTCTGAGGAGCTGCATAATTTATTTATTGATTCCTTACTCTACTCATTTCCCAGTAAAGAGCTGTTAAGAAAATGAGTTTGTTTTTTTTTTTAAAAAAAAGGAAATATGATGAATCCTTTTCGGGGAAAAGGAAGGAAGGGAGGAAGGCAGGAAGGAAGAAGGAAGGAAGGAAGTAGGAAGGAAGTAGGAAGGAAGGAAGGAAGGAAGGAAGGAAGGAAGGAAGGAAGAGAAAGAAAGAAAGAGAAAGAAAGAAAGAAAGAAAGAAAGAAAGAAAAAAGAAAGAAAGAAAAAAGAAAGAAAGAAAGAAAGAAAGAAAGAAAGAAAGAAAGAAAGAAAGAAAAGAGAAAGAAAAAAGGGGGACTTGCTTACTTTGAATATACTGGAATATCATTCATGGTTTTTCTAAAAGCATCCAGCCTATGAGAAAGGCCTTCCGTGCAAGACGCTTAGCATTGATTATCATCACCAACAGACTAATCTGAGACAAGAGATAACAGGATAGAATAGAATAGAAAATTAGAATAGAAAATTTAGAATAGAATAGAATAGAATAGAATAGAATAGAATAGAATAGAATAGAATAGAATAGAATAGGATTCCTTAACTGATTCCTTAACTTCCTTAAGTTAAGTTCCTTAACTTCTTTAACTGATTTTCAATATCTTCCAAAACAACATTCTCCAAAACTTTTCCAGGTACTGAGGTTAGACTGAAAGGTCTGTAGTTCCCTGGGTTGTCTTTCATTCCCTTTTTGTCGATTGGTATAACGTTGGCTAGTTTCCAGTCAGTAAGGACTTCCCCAGACAGATGTTTGATATCTTGCAATATCAGGACATTTGGGCAACATATCAAAAAGTTATCTATAACAAAATTGTCTATGCCTTGCCTGCACCTAAGCTGTCTTCTGTAGCTGGTATAGCAAGAGGTAGAAAAACATAGACTAGTTCCAGCTTAGCAACTATGAGAGAGAGATCTCATCCATCTTTCTGCTTCTCCTTTCACATTCTGCTCTGCTGACAGACCCCACTAATTTGTGTTGTTGGGATAACAGCCCTCACATTTTCTAAACCACGAAGAAACGAGGGCTTAAGAGTGAAGTTTTGCCTTCCTTTGTGCAATACTCCCTATTGCACAAATGAGGGTCAGAGTCCAGGGCCAAGAGTCATCAAACAAAAATTTTGTTATGCAGGGATTTCTCTGCCAGGCACTTGTAGCATAGTTATTACCCCTTTCTGCTAAACTGATGAAAGGTTTTGACCTTCTCCCTTTTTAAACCCTTTCAGAACAAAAAAGCTCCCACAGGAAGAAAAGTGTATTTTCAGAATATGGAAGATTTGTATTACTTGGTTTTCTGGCTGTCTGACCAGGTGGTTTTTTTGTTTGTTTGTTTGTTGACTGGAAAGAAATACAAACGATTTGCAATCAAGTACACACAAAGAAAAAGCCTTAAACAGAATAATAAACATGCTCACAGCATGCAAGACAAACTTGAAAATTACTGGATTTACAGATTATTACAAGCTTCTCAGGTGTTTCACATACAACAGCAACTAAGCTGACCTATGATTTCATGCTGACATCACACAGATATAATGGTTTCCCATGAGTGGAATGGGGGAGAAGATGAAACTTAGCACTGGCAGATCTAACATCTGGCATGCAAGATGCGGGAAAGCAAATCCATTTCTCCACAAATCAAAGAAAATGTTTGCACCAATTTTGGGCTCATGAAGTTTCTGAGTTATGCACAACGTAATTCAAAGTCCATTACTTCTTTCACATCAACCCCACTTATGCTTTTGATTCACCACTGCTGTCACAGAGACCATGTCATTAATACATCTTCCCTTTCCAGTCAGCTATATAAAATAGCATGCAAAATGTGTCTTGCAAATAGACATTATATACCACTTCCAACAGCAAAGCGGGGCCAGGTCACTTATTTTAACAAAACAAAACAAAACAAACAAAACAAAACAAAACAAAAGAACACCAACCTTGTGGTAGTAGATTTTGAAAAGGTAATTTCCTGCAGGTAAAGAGGAATATACTGCTGGGGCTGGTGATTACAAGAAATGTTGCTGTCCAGCTTCTCCCTGGCTTCAAGCGCTCCTGCTCTGTGAAGCAGGAATGGTCTCTCACCTTCCACCACTTCCTGGAAACCTACCTGCTGATCATACCACAAAATTCCTGGGAAGCAATTCATCTGCAGTGGTACAAGTTATAGCTAGTAGTCCAGACTGGCCTGAAAGATAAGAATACCTCTCTGCAAATCCACTTTTTCAAGGCGAGGCTCCTCTCCTCCCTGATTATTTGCTCCCTGGTGCTTGTACCTCACTGTCTGTGTGAGCTGCCTGTGGCACAGCAACTTTTCTGGTTTTGGTCCAGAAATTGAAAAGGGGAAACAAGCCCAAAATATAATATAAGGACAAGGGCTCATCTACATCCATCTGCAATCTCTCCCTTGCTATATGTTTCAATTTCTCATACACGCTTGATGCAAACATAAATGCTCTTTTCATTATGAAGATAACAGTATTTCAGCTGAGCTGAAATTGTTCACCACACCTGCATAAGCAGTAATTTCAGCAAGCCAGATACCAAAATTTGTACTCATGGTAAGACAACAACTTAAGCTAACTGCAATAATGAAAGTCCTTTTCATTGATTAATTGTATTATTGTTTTGGTGGCTATATAAAAAATAGACTTCTAGCCTTGCTTATTTAATTCACACATTTGGATATCTGGTAAGAGCATTACCACCATCTACACCTTTAAGGTCAGTGAAGAGTTTAACCTGTTTACTTTTCACAGACACACCTAGCAATATAGCTCTAGATTCAAACTAACTTTGATTCTTTATTGTTATAACATGGGTCTCACCCGTCATTTGCTGCATGGCATGATTTTCCCATTTAGAGCCTTTTACTCTTATTCACCCATGAAAACCAAAGGCCCCCCTGGCTCAGAAGGTGTCTATAATATAACTGATCGATTGCATTTGGCACAATCCACAAAAATACACAGGAAGATATTCCTAATTTGAAAAGACTGTTCTACCCATTGTCTAGCAGTTTGGTCCTTATATAATCTTGCTGAAGTTCTGCCACAGCTTTTGAACTCAGCTTTTGCAGGCCATCAAACAGAAATAAAAAGCTGTACTTCTCAAAGCTCTCATGCCTAATTTTATCATTAACAAAATGCAAGTTGTTCATATGAGTTTCTCAGAGGGATATTTTGAGAGAACCTTTGAGATATTTTGAGTTGTTTAATTATCTAACAGATCAGTGGGGAAAGAAGGAGAAGAGTCTATTCATAGCTCATAGCTTTATTTTATTTCTTTTCCTTTACCGTTACTGAAGAACATAAGACCCGCCAGAAAACTATTTTGAACAGAACAGTGAACAATGACTCACAGACCATAACCTGAGCTTCTTCGACAGTTTTGATGTCACCTTGACCTAAAAAACTGACATAATTTTAAAAAGTAATTCCTCCTTTGTTGCTGCAGTATTGTGAATGTTATCCTTTGGATTACAACACATTCATGTTTCATGCCATTGTGCGGTTTGTAAGTGCTTGGTTTAAAGAGCGAGTTTCCCATATAGTTAGAAAAGTAAGGTTTTTGAAGTTTTTCTGGAACTTGTCTGTGAAGCATATGATTTTTATTTTATTTTATTTTATTTTTTGCTTAATTATGGCCTTCCTTGTACAAATATTCAATTTAGTAATTTCACTAAAAGAAAATATAGTTAAAATTAAAAAGTCCATAAGGATCAGACATTCTGAAATCTGTGTAAGACACCTGCACAGAAATAAAATTGTCCATTGAGGGATGATTTTTTTTATTTTTTTTTTAGCTCGCTTTTTTTCATGGAGATTATTTACATGGCACATCACTGCAAAGGGATTTTTACACACCCTAGAGGGGGATCTTATTTTAAATCACATAATGAACAATAGTTCCCCAGTTGAAGTAGTCAAAACAAACATACTTTTCACAGTAACAAAATTTTCAGCAATACTGTTTTGCAGTTAACAAAATAATGAAGAGATACAAATTTAACAAAATATTCTCCTGAAATTTAGAAAATATGGTTAGATTATTTCTCTAATATTTAGTCAGGTTTGACACATAAAAGTAATGCAAAAATGTTTCCATTTATAGTAACAATGGTAAAAAGGAATTTTAAAACATTGTCACTGTTCTTCTCCTTACTTCTCTGTTTTGTTTTTATTTCATTTCTAAAAATGAGTTTGTCTCCTGCTTTTTTCTTGTATTTACACCATATTCTTGCAATGTACTTTGTAGTCAAAGCTGTAAGACTAACACTACCAGAATATCTGCAGCTTGCCTCCTAGTTATTCATAATATTCATGTTCAACATTTCTGTTTGTTTTGATGTATTTATTTTCATGAAGTGGAATTCTTAATACTATAGTTTAAATAATAGATAACAATTCTGTATCTCTTTCCCAAGTTACTTTGCCTCTTTTAGTGATTTCACTGAGGACTTAATATTTTCTGAGAGAAGAAAATATTACTCTGATGTAACTTCAACTATTGGATTGCAAATCACTTTGTTTGCTAGCTTACCAAAACCACATGTATGGATTAATCCACATAATAATGTTATACATCTGTCATTTCATTCTTCAGGGGTATACATTTTTTGAAAGAAATGGTAATTTTCTGCCTTGATATCTACCATCAAGTCACAGAATTCTTCACATTCAAAACTTGTTCAATCTGTAGAACCAGATTCCACTATGACAGGTAAGCTAAAAATGCCAGTCTCCCAGATCCAAGCTGTGAAGAACCATTCTCATCATTCAGAAAAGCCGACACTGTTAATTCCACAAAAGATTCAGGAAACTCAGCTCTCAAGTGTGCAAAAGTAAAAGGTGTGCTCCAGTAGGATACAGTGAGAAAGACGACTGCAGAACATCATGTTTCTGTGCAAGTGCTTCCAATGTAGTTCAGAAAAGCAGGAATTCCTGTTGTATTTAGTAATGATGAAAGAAGAGTTACAGTAAAGAATCGTGGGTTTTATTTACATGGCATATCACTCCAAAGGAATTTTTACATACCCCAGAGAGGGTTCTTATTTTAAATACATAATGAAATTTATTTACCAAGTTTCTGAATTTATTTGGAATTATATGAAACTCCATATTTAAATGTTATAATGGTCTAAGGCCCAAAGACATGGGTTAAGAGTACATGACTCATATCTCTTATTTATCAACAAGTATGTGAAAGAAGTGATAAATAAAATAACAAGATTGACAAACACCTTGACTACTTTGCTATTAAAATGCAGTGCTACCATATGGGATTTATAATCTGTGGCAATCAGTATTTTACCAACAAAATTAATCATTTTGCTTGTTTGGCTGGTTGGTTGGATTGTTTTTGTGTGCTTCTTTATCTAACATACATTGGTAGTAAATGAACAGTAATGTTCATCTTGAATAAATAAGACAATATAGTAACTGTTAAAATACTGCAGGGAAATTTATTAGACCATGATTCAATTAAGTGACTATCTGTATTCAATCATTCCTCTTATAAGAGGTGGGTTTTTTTTTGTGGGAAATTTGTAAATTGCTCACAAGAAGTGTGTTTCTAATGGAATTCCATGTGCCAGAGGTTAGCCTAATAATGTATTATTTTCCCTATGTTTTCTTCCATTTTAAGTAAGGACACAGTGTAAAAATTGTCTGTATACATGGACATTCATCACACACAGATACACAAATGTTTCAGGATTGTTTTTACACTTTTCCTTAATAAATATTTGCCACCTAAAAAGAAATAGCAATTTTAACAAATCTATTAATAAAACGGAAATCATTCATGTAGAGTTGCTATCAGAAAAGCTGGACGTCATATTTGGTTTCCTGGAAATACAGTTTCTATTTTCTTTTCTGAGAAGCAATTGCATCTTTCTCAACTCTTCTTTTAAATTTAACAGGCGAATAAGGTACTTTCCCTGAGTACCACTAGCACATACAGTAACATGTATACAAGCCAATATTTTTCTTGATGTTTGCATTTTTTATAGTCTGGCTGAGATTACCTGAAATCTTACAATTAAAGTAACTCTCTCATAAAGATGCGGGAATGTTAACAGAAGGGCTAGAGGACACATAAAAGCAGTTTATACAGCCCAGATTTAAACTAAGATTAATATTTTGATTTGGTGTGAAATAATAACCCAATTAAAAAACATGCTGAAAAAAAAAAAGCCTCCTCTCACCTTCTCTCCCTTCCCCTCCTCTCCCCTCATCTCCCCTCTCCACAACCCCATGTGGTGGTCAGATAAGGCTGGAGAAACAACAGTGAGCACCAGGGAACATACACCATGTTTACAGACACATCCTGCTAGTCTGTTCTGATCCTACAAGTCATACAGCAACAGTGCCCCCACCCCATCCACCACCCCTCCCTCCCTCCAGTGTGTGAGACTAGGAGAGGGACTGGATCATGCATCCCTACCAGCTCCACCACTTCTAGCACAGCCTCTAAAGATTTGTCTGCAATAAGAATTTCGGTACACATATTGTCTTATTGGTAAAATATATATTCTCATGGCTGGTATAGCATTGATAGCCTGATATAAAATGGTTTACTTTGATGTAATTTATCCCTGTTTAGAATTAGGATTATTAATTCCCAAACAAATTACTCTTTACCTTGGAGCAGTGTACCTACTGTGTACAAAATAATGCAAACAATCATGATGTTTATAGTTACAATTTATCTTCCACTTCAGGACCACCTTTATTTTACACCTAGCTTGCCAATAAAGCCAGCTCTTACTGGAGGCAAGTTGAAATTATAAGATGGAAAATATGGCAACTAATACTGCAAGCTCTCAACAGTTTTGCTGCAGAGGAATTCTCACAATCATAAAGCCATAATTGTGGAACAGAATTCTCACAATCATAAAGTCACAGACTGAGAAGAGAACCCTTTCTTAAACAAAACATTTGGGAAAAGATCAAATGCTTAACACAGGGAACCAAAATGAATGTGGTTTGACTAGTTTTAAAATAAATGGAAAAAAAAAAAAAAAAGATTATTCATTAAATAAACATACTTGTGTGTATCATGAATGGGATTCAACTAATACAAGAGCACATGTTTAAATTTAAACACCAACTGCAACGTGTCTTAGGTGCATATTTATGCGCTATGCTGAACAAAGATTTTGCAAGTTAAGTTGTTGCCTGCTTCACTGAATCGCATCATATTGTAATTTCGGGTGGGGGGGAGGGAAAGAGAATATCTTACTAGTGTTTTACAGTGAGATACTTTTCTCTTTGCCATCATCCTTTTATAATAGTGGTAATGAATGATTATAAAGAAAACATCCTTGACTTTAGATAAAATATTGGGCTCGTGCATCTTTTAAACAGATCATGTCTTGCTGCTTGGAAAACAACCGAGGACTGTAATACCAGCCCTATATAGCTCTGCAATGACTAACAAGGCTAAAAGGATTAACATTTAGTATCTATTTCATGAGGGAAACAATCGAACTCTGGAAGATGACATAGAGAAAGCACTTGAAAAAAAAAATCTGGATTTTTTGACAAGTGAAGGTTTCTTTTACCACTGTTTGTAATTTCAGAGCATATGGCTGCTGGCAACCATTGAAAAATGACATCATCTTTGACCCCAGAAATACGAGTGATAAATATAAGAGGATTATAAACCATTTTCCATAGTGCTTTAATGCTACTTCCTAGCTTGTCAGAAATGATTGCCTTAGAAGCAAAGTAGTAAATATTTAAAAGTCTTCGTTGTTGCAGATTTAGCTTGTTAACTGTGAAGGCAACATTAGCATAAATATCTTCTAAATAGTACCATTGCTGCTCCCTGTCTACTCATGTGACCAAGCCACAGCTCGCTGAGCTCACCATCACCCACCTCTGGCAAAGGGCTTGCTCAGCGTTTTTGAAACAACTTCACTTCCCGTGGCTGTGGCTCACCCTCTCAGACTCTTTTATTTTCTCTAGGCCACCATTCTCATCCCTGCATGTCCAAAGTTTCACAGCTGTGATGCACTTTACATTTGATGCCACTTGAAAATAGGTGCTTTTTCTTTCGGGGCTGTATCCTGGTTGTCCCTGGAGGCACAACACCGGTTTGCCAGTGGAAAGGGCCTTCAACTGCACAGGTGATAAGCATTAAGGAAGAGCTGAATATCTCCACTTTAAGTCTCGAAACATTCTGACAGAGTGGATGTTGGGTTTTTATCCACTCTCCAGAATCCCTGGTCTTTTTTCCACCAATTATGGTCTGCAAATGGCAGCAACATTGGAAGACAGCTGTTGCCTGTTGTATTTTGATTTACTACATTACAGCATTGTTGTTAACACATAAACAGTTATGCCAAGCTAATAGGCGCAGAAAAACACTACCACAATCAATAAAAAATGGTACATTTTATATATATTTTAAACAATTTTTCTCATTTATTTATTTACTTTTGTGGGGTGTTAGAATTAAAAACAAACAGCAATATTTTTAAAAATTTGTAGCAAGATATTTACATTAAAACACACTTTCTCCAGGGGAAAAGGAGAGAAAGGTTAATGTATTATTTCATCCTTGTGTAACCCTACCCTGTTTGTTTGTTTATTTCACGTGTGATCAAGCATGCTGATATCTGGGATTACACATCATCAAGGGCATGAAATTTTAACTGTGCAGTACTTCGTGCTGTAATCCTATAGACAGGAGAAGGGCTGTAGAACCAACCCCCCTGGTTTATTTACTGTACTTGTCTACTGTGCATCCCATTAGATATATGGCTGACCTGTACATCAAATAAGATTGAAACCAGGATATCTGTTACACACTCCAAGTGTGGAGTTCTGGAAGCACTTACTTTTACAAGGAGCGCTTACCCATTTGAAGTTTAAAGAGACTCTTACAACACTGGCACCACTCACATGAAAATAACAGCAGGATCAAGTCTCATATCAAGACGAATGTAAGCAATGTACTTAAGCAGGTGCTCAGGCACACACACAGTGCTACTGAATTCAACAGTAATACAAGATGCATAAAGCACCTTTGCAGAAGGGGAGTTGAGTGGGGTGGCTTCTCAATGGACTAAAAATGTCTGCCCTAATATATTTGTCCTTGGTTAAGGATAACTTGCGTAAGTAAGGCTGTGCAAGGCTGAATAGTTACAAAACCAAGCCAACAACCTGCACTCTCCAGGAGAAGCATAAGATTGGTGGCTAACCCTTGTACTCTTACAGAGTCAGTACAAAATAAACTCACTAGTATTAAATGAAAGGAGCTTCACTGAAGATTGGTTTTAAAGAGGAAACATACTGCTTAATTTTCAATTTCAGGTGAAGGTGATTTGAAATAATTAATTTTCTCACATTTCATGTTAGAAACTTATAAAGTATTGCAGTTTTTCACAGAACTATTTTCAATAATTGATGATTGTTTACCATGTCAGCTTGCCCTTTGATGTTTGTCATTTTTTCTCTTTTAGAGAGCACTTACAGCTGTACAATAGATTGTTTTGTCATCAGCAAACTGACATACCTTGGAATATTATTGTTTACACAGAACTCCAGTCCTGAAGTCACCAGATCAACAGGAAATATAACATTAAATTTAATAACACCAAGATGAACTTTTCAGTTTCTCTCAATCTTCCAGCCAGAAAGTATACAGGATGCCCATATCCACATGCACATCGCCCAGGGAAAGTCAGATACTGCATTCTGACTCATAAAATTAACAGTAAGCCTCTATGCCTACTGAGGGTAAGAGGACTCTTATACTGATGTAGCCACCGTCACTACGCTATTAATTATAGCTATATCAAAAGAACTGGAGACTCAGATGTCAAGACATTGCACAAGCAATCATTCTCTATTTTCAGCTTTTCTACCAAAGGAGTACTAGACTGTGTTGATAATCAGGGTTTTTTTCTTTTTTCTTTTTTTTTTTCTTGGTTTGGTTTGTTGGTTTTGTATTGTTGTTGTGGTTTGTTTGATTGTTTTCGTTATTGTTGTTTTGTTTTGTTTAAGTCAGCCTATCTAAACATCAGTCATGGAACATGAAACTGTTGAAGGACATAGACCCATTACAGCGAGTACAGAGGAGGGCCAGAAGGACGATCAAGTTCCTTGGGAACCTCTCCTGTGAAGACAGGTTGAAGGAGTTGGGGTAGTTCAGCCTGGAGAACAGAAGGCTCTGGTCAGACCTTATACATTATACACCTAAAGGGGGCATACAAGAAAGCAGGAGATGGACTTTTTGCTTTTGAGTGTAGTGATAGGATAAGGGGTAATGGGTTCAAAAAGAAAAAGGGTAGATTTAGAGTAGATGTTTGGAAGAAATTCTTCACTATGAGGGCAGCGTTGCACTGGGACAAGATGCCCAGAGCAGCTGTGGTTGCCCCATACCTGGAGTGGTTCAAGGCCACGTTGGAAGGGGCTTTGAGCAACCTGGTCTAGTGGGTGGTATCCCTGCCCATGGCAGGTGGGTTGGAAATAGATGATCCTTAAGGTCTCTTCCAAACAAAACCATTCTATGATTCTATGATTTTATTGCAAGTCATTGGATGAAACCTCAGCTCACATTTAAAAGAAATATAAATATTCAATGTAAGTTTCAAACCATATTTTTATATGGGGCAGGAGTGTTCTAAAAATCAAATCAAATCAAAACCTCTGTCTCATTTTTATCTAAAACATTCTTCAAGCTTTAAAATTTTTGTTCTTTTTTGGAAAATACAAGAGAATTTGTGGAAATGACAAAAAGCAGTAATGCTGGTTGGTTGAGCTTGTCTTTTCTTAGAAAACAGATAATTAAATTATAGTGAGAGCTTAAGACCTCCCTTTTCTGGACAGGGAAATTACCGTGATCAGCTTCCACATCTGATTCTTATGTCCTCCTGATGAAAGTCACTATCCTTTCAGATTTTCCAGCTGAGCTTGCTCACATATGATTTCCAAAATGAATCAGATTGGCTCCTTTCAGGCCACTCTTTCTACTGTTTCTCCTAACCTGGTTCATTTGGACCAAAGTTTACAAAACATTCATGCAAACACATTTTTTTAGGCAATATGTGTGGTATGAAGCTCCAGGAGGAGAGCAAATACGCAATGCTTAGTACAGGCAGTGATACAACTATGTCACTCCCTGTTAGAGTTACTCAGAGCCCCCACATTGGTCTTCGGTCTTTCACTTTTTTCCTGCTCTACACACAACCTCTCAGAAAGATAGGAGGGAGATTTTACTTAGGATAACCAATTCTGTAGATAACAAGGAGAGCAAAATATTAAAGAAAACTGAAAGTATTTTATTTGAAGGGTCTGCAACAATATTTCAGATTAAAATAGCTTTTATTAATACCTGGCGAGTTAGTTTCTAATCTGAAATATATATGTACATATTTGTGGTCCTTTAGATAACTGAAAATGACCTATTAGTGTTGATATAGTATTTTGGATGGAGCAGATCTGTCTTCAAGTCTGTGTGTGATGTATATGCACAAGCTCACACACCTGAGTACATTTGCATCTCCAGGATCAGCCATTGTGATAAGGAGGAATTGCAGACATACAGAGAGGAATCAAGCAGATGAACAGAAATAACTAAGGGATCTGGAATTTGCATGGGCTGCATCATGTAAAGGTTTGGAAACTTCACAAAGAATGACAAATGATGCAAAATATAGTATATATTTGAAGGAATTAAAATAAAAGTTATCCTCACAAAGCTAAGAAAAGAAATGTGCGTACATGTCTGTACATAAGTGGTAACTGTAAAAAAGCCAAAAAATTGTAAATGGGAATAAGCTAAGAACAAGATCAACTGTCAGAAAAAATCAAAACAAACCCAAAACCCAACAGTAAAGAATGCATTGAGACAAGTGAGAAAGATCTGATGCAGCTGCCTGATCTAAACTAAAAACTAAACTGAAAATGTGCAACAGCAATGCCTTGTCAACACTAAAACAGAATATGGAGCAAAATGCACAGAGATAATTAAAAGTTTTCAACACTTCTTGCCTGAAGATGATTTTCAGTTGGCAATACCAAAAAGGCTGTGGTGATAGCCAACCAGGCCTATGTATAGATCACCATCTGTAATTCTGAGGCTGGTGGAAAAAGCAACAGATGACTGTACTCAGATCTCACATAGCATCTTTATAAGTGAGGTGCAATCATTTTATGGACTTTATCTATTATAATCTCAGAAAACATCAGCAATCTTCAAAATAATTCCCGCAAATAACTTCAGCTGAAGAATGAGATAAAGGGCATGGCTCAGAATAGGTGGAAGAAATGAATGAATGAATGAAACCAAGAGTGATCTACCTATATGCCTCCAGGAGGAGGTGGGCAGCCTGAGGAATATCAGCGAGTTGGAGGAGATCAACTGTTGGAATCATACTATACTGTCCCTGAGACAGATACATTGGCCAGTCACAGCACAAGAAATGCATAATCCCCTAGCCTATTGCTACCAGGCTGTAGGAGGGGACCTAACAGAGAAAAGGGAATGGAAGCAGGTTTATGCTCAGGGTGGCATGTGAGCCCTCCCTGCCCACCTCACCTTCCCAGGTGCCCTTATACAACAGGTATGAGTCTCTAGAACTTGATGAACCAGCAAGCAAAGATGTGGATGAAGTTCCATGCAAGCTGAAGGGGTGTGGCGGTTTTATTCATCTGGGCAGCTGAGCTGCACCACAATCATTCTCTCACACACCCTTCTCAAAGACAAAAGGGGGAGAAAATATGATGAAAAGGGACCGAGGGCTGAGATAAGGATAAGGAGATCATTCAATGATTATCATCACAGGCAAACTAGACACAGCATAGGGAAATTAACGTAATTTGTTACCTACTACTAACAAGCTAGAGCAGTGAGAAAAGATATACAATAATAATAATAATTAAAAAAACACCTTTCCCCCATCCACCTTCTTCTACTTCCTCCCGCTGGGCAGTAGGGAGAACAGGGAATGGGGGCTGTGGTCAGTCCCTAACACTTCGTCTCCTCCACGTCTTCACGGTCACTCTCTGCCCCTGCTCCACGCGGGGTCCCTCCCACGGGATGCCGTCCTTCCTGAACTGAGCCTGCAGGGGCTGCCCAGAGGCAGCAGCTCTTCAAGAACTGCTCCCACATGGCTCCGTACCACAGGGTCCATCCCCTAGGAGCAAACTGCTCCAGCATGGGTCCCCCACGGGCGGCAGCTACCCCCAGACCCCCTGCTCCTGCGTGGGCCCCTCTCCATGGGCTGCAGCTCTGGCTCGGGGCCTACTCCTGCGGGGGCTCTCCATGGGCCGCAGCCTCCTCCAGGCCACATCCACCTGCTCCAGTGGGGACTCCTCCACGCGCTGCAGCGTGGAGATCTGCTCCATGTGGGACCCATGGGCTGCAGGGGGACAGCCTGCTCCACCAGGGGCCTCTCCACAGGCCGCAGGGGAACTGCTGCTGCATGCCTGGAGCACCTCCTGCCCTCCTGCTGCACTGACCTGGGGTCTGCAGGGCTGGTTCTCACTCCTCACTCTCCCAGCTGCTCTTGCAGAGCACTTTTTTCCTTTTCTTAAATGTGCACAAACAGCATTGCTTGTTGGCTTGGCTGGCCAGAAGCAGCTCCCTTTGGAACCGGCTGAAACGGGCCCTTATCTAACATGGGGCAGCTGCTGGGATCTGCTCATGAAGCCACTCCTGTAGCTCCCCACTGCCAAAACCTTGCTACATAAACCCAATATGAGGGGCTGTCTAAGGCAAGTAGCCTACCCCACATATAGCAATAACCTCCATCAAGAAAAAAAGAAGGGTTATTGTCATAGGAAACTCCCTTCTGAGGGTGACAGGGGGCCTGATATACCATTTGTACGCAACCCTTAGGGAAGTCTGCTGCCTCCGTGGGTCCTGGGTAAGAAACATTACTAGAAAGACACTAGCTTGGTACAACCTTTTGATTATAATCTACTAGTGGTTTTTCATGTTGGCAGTGATGTAGTAGCAAAGAGAACTTCAAGGGCAATCAAGAAATACTTTAGGGCTTTGAAGCAATTTGTTAAAGGATCAGGCACATAGGTAGTGTTTTTCTCTACCTTTCCAGTATCAGGGAACAATATTAAAAGGAAGAGGTAGACCCAGCTGAAGAATATATGGCTCTGAGGCTGGTGTCACTGGCAGAATTTCAGGTTCTTTGAATATGGGATGGTCTACGCAACACCTGGCCTGTTGGTGCCTGATGGAATCCACCTTTCTTAGAGGGTCAAAAGGATTTTTGCACAGGAGTTAGCAGGGCTGATTGATAGGACTTTAAACTAGACTTAACAGGGGAAAGGGATAAAATCAGGCCCACCTGTGTTAAGCTATGGAGTGGCAAACAAAAACCTGAAGAACTAAGTGCTACTCAGATCCTTCAGTCTGCTCCACAAGGTGCTGGGTACAATGAAGCACATTTGAAATGTTTCTATACCAATGCACACAGCATGAGGAACAAACAGAAGAACCTAGAAGCCTTGGCGCCATCCCAGAGCTACAACATCATTGGCATAAGTGAAACTTGTTGGGAAGAGTCCTCTGACTAGTGTGAATTGAGAGTACTACACAGCTGGTACAAACAGGTCCAGGAGATTCCTAAAACACTTTGATAATAACTTCTTGGTACAGGTATTAAGGGAGACAACTAGGAAAGGTGCCCTTCTAGATTTTTTTGCTTGTAAACAGAGGTCTCATGGGTGAAGTGGCAATTGGTGACTGTCTTGGCCACTGTCAACATGAGCTACTCAAGTTTAAAATCTTTGGTGATAGTAAGAAAACTTCGACACTGGATATGGGAAGAGCAGCCTTCAAGTTGCTCAGGCAACCAGTTAATAAGATGCCCTGGGAAACTGCTTTTGAAGACGTTGGGGTCCATCAGTTCTGGTCACTTTTCAAGTAGCACCTGTTAAGAGCACAGAAACAGGCAATTCCAAAATGTCAGAAATCAAGAAGGCTGGTCAGAAGATCAGCTTGGCTGAGCAGGGATCTTCTTGTAGAGCTCAGGTGGAAAAAGAAAAGATATTGCCACTGGAAGTGAGGTTGGGCAACAGTGGAGTACTACAGAGATGTTACATGCCTTCATAAGGATAAAACGTGTGCCCAAAGCTCAATTAGAGTTAAAGTTGGCCAGTACTGTGGGGAACAATAAGAAAGGATATATTTTTACATATGTTAACAAGAAAAGGAGGACCAGAGAAAACATTGGTCCATTACTTGATGAAGATGTTCACCTCACAAATAGGAATGTAAAAAAAGCAGAGATGTTTCTTTGCCTCTGTCTTCAACATCAGTGATGAGCTCTGGGACCCCAGGTGCCCTGAGTTGGAGGACCATGACTGTGGTAATGATAAATTCCCAGCAAACCCTGAACTTCTGTGAGACTTGTTGCTCCCACTGGATGCATATAAGTCTGTGGGACCTGGTGGGATTCATCCCAGGGTACTCAGAGAGCTGGCTGATATCACTGTAAGACCTCTCTCAATTATTTTTCAGTGGTCTTAGGAAGGCTCCATTTTCATACAAGTTCTCTTTAATGTTTTCATAAACGACTTAGATGCAGGACTTGAAAATATACTAAGTAAGTTTGTGGACCATGCTAAATTAGGAAGAACTGTTTAATTCCTTGAGGGTGGAGAGGCCTTGCAGAGAGATCTTGACAGACCAGTGGGATGGGCAATCATCAATAATATGAAGCTTAACAAGATCAAGTGCTGGATTCTGCACCTCGGAAGGGGCAACCCTGTCTGTACGTACAGACTGGGGACAAGAGGCCTATGGAAAGGGATCTGGAGGTTTTGGTCAATGCCAAGTTGAACATGAGCCAGCAACATGCCCTGGCAACCAGAAGGGCCATCCATACTGTTGGGTGAACCAAGCACAGTACTGCTAGCTGGTTGAGGGAAGAGATTGTCCCTCTATGCTCTGCACTGGTACAGCCTTACCTTGAGTGCTGTGTGCAGTTTTGGGCGCCACAGTATGAGAAGGACATAAAACTGTTAGTGCCAAAAGAAGGGCTACAAAGATGGTGAAGGGTCTAGAGGGCAAGATGTATGAGGTGTGGCTGAGGTCCCTTGGTTTGTTCAGCCCAGAGCAGAGGAGGCTGAGGGGAGGCCTCATGGAGGCCTGCAGTTCCCTCACGAGGGGAGCAGAGGGGCAGGCGCTGAGCTCTGCTCTCTGGGAACAGTGACAGGACCCGAGGGGACGGCGTGGAGCTGGGACAGGGGAGGGTCAGGCTGGGTTTCAGGGAAAGGTTCTGCACCCAGAGGGTGGTCGGGCACTGGGACAGGCTGCCCAGGACAGCGGTCACAGCACTGAGTCTGCCAGAATTCAAGAAATATTTGGACAATGCTCTCAGACACATGGTCTGATTTTTGACATATAGTGATCCTGTGTGCAGCCAGGAGCTGGACTCAATGACGCTTGTGTGGGTCCCTTCCATCTCAGGATAATCTACAATTCTATGATTCTATTCTCCACACTTTCTAGAAATATATCATTTAGTTCAATTTGCCATTTCAAAGGCTGATATTATAAAGAAGAATGAACATGGAGATTTGAATGAAGAGCCGATCCTAAATTTTTACATGTAGGGTGCAAATACAAAAGGGAGTGTTTATGGGTTCAGGTCTCCTGCATGTTGCATATGGTTTTCATTACTTTTCAGAACATAATCTTAAATATCTTCTCTGTATGAAATTGCATTCTTAAATGGTAAAATAGAAAGCTAGTAAGACTGAAAAGGTAATATTACTGTCTTGAAAGAGGGATTGGCAGTTTCAGTCAAGAAAATAAAATTCTAGCATTTCTGGCATTTATATTTTGATTGACTGACAAATAACTTCTTATAGCTTTAAAGCACAAAATTATATGTATGTTTTAGGGATATAAAATACACTGGCTAAGTGTTCAAAAATAACAAACATCCAACTCTGCCAATATCTCGTGTCCAAGACAAAAGCATATTGTAAACCAAAAAAAAAAAAAAAAGTAAGAAAAAAATGAAATTTCATAAATGTTACAAGTACACATAGGAATGTTTCACTTGTCAGACGACAGACCAACCACTGGAAAAGAAAGTATAACAGACTTTTCTACAGCTGTACAGTTTGAGGATCTCTGTACAAAGAGCTGCATTGTGTTTATCATGTCTACAAGAGAGCTCTGGACCCATAAAACACTTTTGACCATGATTGGACCAGTAGAAAATGCAACCACTCTCTGTTTCTGACAACTACATAGTGTCAAGAGATATTGCGGCTTCTACATGAGGACCTCATCTGAGCGCAAATTAGCTGTAAAAAATAGGCTCAATAGCAGGACTTTTAGTGATTTGGCTGAAGCAGGCTAGAGGATGCCTACTCAAACAGCTGTGCCAAGAAATCTCAGGGAAAAGTAACCACCGCTAGGGAGCCAGTGATGACAGTTGATAATCCTGAACCAATAAGTTTTTGAGTAAACAGGAATTGCAATAAGTTTTCTCCAGCATAAAGAAAAAAAAAAGTGGTGTTTCTCCAGCATAAAGAAAATTCATGCCTTGGAAAGCTGACAATGCAAGTAAACAGGTAGAAAAAGAGGGACAGAAAAATGGTGGTGTTTTTCCTCATTTTCATGCAAGAAATTAAGTGGTGATGAGACAATTTCCTATGTTCCATGAAACACATCTTGTGATCATTGGGACATAAGTATGTGTTCAAGCATTTTGCCAAAAAAAAATGTGACTTGAATAATCTGTTTGAGACCACTCATGGTACCAGTAATAGCACACACTGTGTTCTGAATCTCAGTCCAGTGTCCTATTAGAAACACAGAAGTAGTTGAGCATGGTGCCAAATGTCTGTATTAATTTGGCTACCTGTACTCAACCTCATGTTAGCTACTAGCAATGGCAGTGATGGACTTTATCATTCTTTAGAAATGCTGGACTCCTTTAGACATTCTTTAGACTGATCTTCACTTGAAGAAAACACTGGAAGCTTGTCTATTTTGGGAAAAGCACTGAAGCAGTTACTGCAAGACACCTTCTTCCCTCCAAAGATATTTCGTTATGGAATGGAATGTCTATTTATCATACTTTATTCTGGAAATACTACCTTTTTGACAAAGTAGGGATACAATATCTATAGGGCAAGCTATTTTCCAAACACTACTCAAGTAGTAAATCATATTTTAGGTGTATGTAAAATGAACATAGACTGAATAACAAAAAAGGAAAATAGAGTATTCAAAGAACATTTGGGGGAGTGGAGGGGCAGGCACCGGTCTATTCTCTTTAGTGACCAGTGATAGGACCAGAGGGAATGGAGTCAAGCTGTGACAGGGAGGTTCAGGCTGGATATCAGGAAGAGATTCTTCATCAAGAGGGTGGTCACGCACTGGAACAGGCTCCCCAGGGATGTAGTCATGGCACCAAGCCTGTTGGAGCTGGAGTGTTTGGACTGTGCTCTTAGTCACGTGGTCTGAATTTTTGGGTAGACCTGTGTGGTGCCAGGAGTTGGATTCAATGGTCCTTATGGGTCCTTTCCAACTCAGGATATTCTATGGTTCTATTCTATGATTCTATGCCCATTTCAAGCTATACTAAGGATTAGATTATAAAGTAATTCTTAATACATAGTATATATACATATATATATTTAGTAATCTATATATATTACTTTTTTTTTTTTTCCAGATCCAGTACACACCCTTTTCATTCAGTAATTTGGCAATATCTGTGAAGACTATAGAGAGATATATTCAGTGTTAGCCATCTCTTGGTCTGGCAGGCAAAGTAACATCTGTTTCATTCCCATATTTTTCTTTCTTATTTTAACAGTCATGAACAATTTCTCAAACTGAAAAAGAACAGAGCTGCAATTCAGATAAATTAAGATTTCTGAATTCTGAAAACTATGCTTGCAGTTTTTCGCCAAATCAAAATAAAATTTATTTTACTCCCAGAATGTCACATTCTCTACAAGTACTAGACAAGGTTTCAGCAGTTTTACTCATCCCTTTGATTTTGAGTTTTCTGATCCCAGTAACACCAGTAATGATAAACATTCAGGACCATAAAGTTTAGTCACCTCTGCAACTTATGTCCACATAAGCACTCCAAAGAGCAGTTGAAAACCAAGAAGTCTTTATCCTAAGAAAGTTAGCAATAGTAGGCTGATCAACAGTGTCTTGTGAGTAGAGAACCTTCAGGAAACTAACCAAATCTTGAGTATATCCTCTCTTAATATTCACAATGAAATATTACAAACTAAGATATATAACCAAATACAAAAGAGCAAGGTAAAATCCTTTTCTATTTCAGAAGATCTGCACATCTCCTGTTCTTCCACTCTGAGAAAGGATTACATAAATATTTAAATAGGGAATACAAGCATGCAATTCACTATCAAAGAACAAATATAATAGCTGTGGAAACAGTAATAAAAGTACAGATTTGCCCTGGACAGAAAAGGATCAAAATATATTAAGCAATTTCCTGAAGCTGTGCCTTGAAGGGAAGGGAAGGGAAGGGAAGGGAAGGGAAGGGAAGGGAAGGGAAGGGAAGGGAAGGGAAGGGAAGGGAAGGGAAGGGAAGGGAAGGGAAGGGAAGGGAAGGGAAGGGAAGGGAAGGGAAGGGAAGGGAAGGGAAGGGAAGGGAAGGGAAGGGAAGGGAAGGGAAGGGAAGGGAAGGGAAGGGAAGGGAAGGGAAGGGAAGGGAAGGGAAGGGAAGGGAAGGGAAGGGAAGGGAAGGGAAGGGAAGGGAAGGGAATCTATCTTCTTCTATTATAACTGATATACAGACTTTCAGCCAACAATACTATAATTCCATGGCCTCAAACAAATTATAACGATCAAAATAAGGGTGAGTTAAAAAAAAGAGGAGTAATAATATTTGCTGAGCAAAACTGATATTAATTGGATTGCAACCAGTGTAGAAATGTAACCTGTAAAGGACCCTCTAAGCAACTAGAGGATTCAGGTTGCAGTTAGGTTGAAAATCCGCAAACAGAAGTCCCTCCCAGCACCTTTTCCTTCTTCTCACAGCTCCATCTTACTGTAATAAAGGCTAACCTAAGTTTCAAGCTCTGAATGCAAGTTCTAATGAGCTATTATTCATGAACTTCAACCATCATCAACATTTCTTCTTCTAATTCCTTCCTATCTAATTAATGTAAAGAGTTTCATTATCAGGTTTACCAAAAAAAATAAATCAAACAAACAAAAAAACATTCATTGGGAAGACAGGAGTATTCTACATTTGTCATATAACTAAAAGAGAAGGTGGCCCTGGAAGCTTCCAAAGATTCGAAGGGAGAAGTGGGATGGAAAGAGTGAAAAACAGCTAGTTCCAGAAACATGATCTATGAATTTCATGGCATACTGATCTTACCAGATGTCTTGGTTTCAGTTAGGACAGAGTTAATTTTCCTCCTAGTAGCTGGCAGGGTGCTATGTTTTGGATTAGAATGAGAAGAGCGCTGATAACATGCTGATGTTTTAATTGTTGTAGAGCAGTGCTTACACCAAGCCAAGGACTTTTCAGCTTCTCGCTCTGTCCTGCTAGCGAGCAGGCTAGGGATGCAGCAGGAGCTGGGAGGGGACAGACCCAGGACAGCTGACCCAAACTGGCCAAAGGGGTATTCCATACCATCTGACGTCATGCTGAACAATATATAGGGGTGGCTAGCCGGGGTGGAGGGGGGGGGCGGCTGCTCAGGGATAGGCTTGGCATCGGTCAACGGGTGGTGAGCAATTGCATTGTGCATCACTTATTTCGTTCACATTATTACTATTAATACTATTATTGTTATTATTATTGTTGTTATTCTTTTCCCTGTCTTAATAAACTGTCTTTATCTCAACTCACAGACTTCACTTTCCCGTTTCTCTCCCCCATCCCGGAGAGGGAGGGGGGAGGGTGAGCGAACGGCTGTGTGGTGTTTGACTGCCAGCCGGGCTAAACCACAACAGCCCATTTGGCGCCCAACGTGGGGCTTGAAGGGTTGAGATATCGACAAATTTGACCAGAGTGTGTTAAACTAAAATTGGTATAAGTATTCGACCTGCTTAATAGTTGCTAGTCACAATGTTGATTGTCTTAATCTCAAGTCTGCTGTGCCTGTTTCCCAAATTGAGTTTTATAGCAAGTTACTTTCTGTATGTGCTCCCTGTCGTGCTGTTTATCCTTTCCGGGCCCTGGTTTAAGATTGTTATGGTACTGTGTGGTGTAACGATGGCTTATGAAATGATGAGATATCTGGTCATGACTCTAACCTGGTATTTGTACTCAGCACTGTCGTCGACTCTATACTTCGGAAACCATATCTCAGAAACTATTAGCAATTACACCTATTGCCTTTTTTCATCAGGGAGTCAATCTGTGGAGGGGACAGGGGAAGATATTTTTTCCTACCTGTTCACTCTCCCTTCCTCCTTCACCACTCTCTTATCCCCCGAGCTAGTTACGGTAGCTCTCCAAGATGTTGAATATCCTTGGGATACTCAGACCAGCATGTTCTTGTTGTTATGTCTCCTGAATGCGCTTCAGGTTTTGTTTAAGGTTAAACAACTACTTAGGAATCTCATCCGGAGATCTGTCTTGAGGCAGGATATTTGCGAGTGGCAGGGAGTGCGGGAGGATATGGGCAGGTTTCTAGGGCAGTGGGCACCTCCAGTGTTTTGGACATTCACCCCTGAACAACTGCAAAATCCTAAAAAACTGGTAGAATGCTTGAAAAAAAGGTGTCATGACTCTGGCAGTTCCAAAGTGACACAAATCACTGTGGTGTGCTGGGGTCTGGCTTGTGCCTATCGAGCTGCAATTGATGCTACTATCAACCTAGTGACAGACCCTGCGGCCGTTCCAGTCCTGGCTCCTGCAGCCGTTCCAGCTCCAGCTCCCGCAGCCGTTCCAGCTCCCGCAGCCGTTCCAGCTCCAGCTCCCGCAGCCGTTCCAGCTCCAGCTCAGTACTCTAGCTGCCAAATTTTCCGTTGTAAGCTGATGGGAATGAGATGGCTAGGTGCCTTTCAAAGTATTACTGCTAATTGTTCTCTTATTGTGATTAATACTTATATCTTTTAAGTGATTAATACCTGTAATAAAACTAATAAGAATTTAAGCTCAGCTAAAGGACGTTTTTCTTTATTTTACTTCCAGAGTATAATAAGTATATATTTTTACACAATGTGAACAGCATAAAGTAGTGCATGACCTATAGTAAGTCTGAAGAATCTCATTATTTCATACTAGCAAAAATACAGTTTTTACACTTCAAAATGTTAATGTAATCCATGTGAATTAAAAAAAAAAAAAAAAAAAAAAAAAAAGCTGAAAGGATTCAGTGATTGTATTTAATTGGTTTTCCACAAACCAGGATATATTTCCAGAGGCAACTGATAGTTGTTATTGTGTTAACAGACTTCCTTTTGTGAGTCCTTTTCCTGAGCTGCCAAAAGCATTTGCCCCTTGGCAGGCAGCCAGCTCTGATTTTAGGCCCATAGCAGGATCTATTCTCTAACGTGGTTGCTTTTGCTGAGAGGAGCTTTCTCAGCATTGTACTGGTGGTTACTGCAACAGTCAGCATATTCTTGGAAACATGCTTTAGCTCTAAATTAGGGATGAGATGCTGTAACACATTGCTCTAAATTTTGCACACCTGTCAGCAGTAGCTTTTGAAGCTTTGAAAGTGCTGCAAGATGATCCTCCTTCTCCCTTGCCTTCCTGCAATTCAAGGTCTCCTTGAAAGTGGCAGCAAATGGCATCAGGGCCAGGTACCCACTCACCCAGCCCATCACTCTCATCTTTACAGGTGCAACTTCTCTTCCTGCTCTCTCATTTCATTTTGCCTAATAGTGTCTCCCGGCCAGCTATACAGGCTGAGAATCAGAATGTGGACTGGAGTTTTAGTACAAAATACAAACCCATGGTGAGTTCATAAGGAATAGACTTAGATTTTATATATATATATATATATATATTTAATGCAGAAAAAAAGTGTGAGGTGTTAGTAGGTTGAGCTGGGGGAAAGAGATTATTTCCCTAGTGGTTAAGAACAAATTGAGATAGAAAATACCTTTTACACTTGTTTACTGCTCTGCCAATAAGCAGGTTGCAGCTGCAATACATGACATCTGTCTTATCATAGAATCATAGAGTGGTTTGGATTACAAGGAGCCTCAAAGATCATCAAATTCCACTCCCCCTGCCATGAGCAGGGACACCTCCCGCTAGACCAGGTTGCTCAGAACCCCATCCAGCCTGGCCTTGAACACCTCCAGGAATGGGGCATCCACAGCTTCTCTGGGCAACCTGTTCCAGTGCCTTACCACCCTCTGAGTAACGAACTTCTTCTGAATATCTAATCTAAATCTACCCTCTTTTAGTTTAAAGCCATTACTCCTTGTCCTATCACTACCCTCCCTGACAAAGTGTCCCTCTCCAGCTTTCCTGTAGGCCCCCTTTAGGTACTGAAAGGCTGCTATAAGGTCTGCCCAGAGCTTTCTCTTCTCCAGGCTGAACAACTCTCTCAACTTGTCTTCATAGGAGAGATGCTCCAGTCTTTTGATCATCTTTCTGGCTGTCAACTGGACTCACTCTAATACTTCCATGTGCTTCTTGTGCTGGGGGCTCCAGAGCTGAACACAGAACTCCAGGTAGGGTCTCATGAGAGCAGAGTAGAGAGGGAGAATCACCACCCTCACCCTGCTGGCCATGCTTCTTTTGATGCAGCCCAGGATGTGGTTGGCTTTCTGGCTGCAAGTGCACATTGCTGGCTGATGTCAAGCTTCTCATCAACCAACACCCCCAGTTCTTTCTCCTCAGGGCTGCTCACAATCCATTCCCCACCAAGCCTGCATTTGTGCTTGAGATTGCCCCAGCCCAGGTGCAGGACCTTCCACTTGGCCTTGTTGAACATCATGAGGTTAGCACAGACCCATCTCTCAAGCCTGTCCAGGTCCCTCTGGATGGCATCCCTTCCCTTGAGTATGTCAACAACACCACACAACTTGGTGTCATTGGCAAACTTGCTGAGGGTGCACTCGATCCCACTGTCCATGTCACCAACAAAGATGTTAAAAGCACTGTTCCCAATACTGACCCCTGAGGAACACCACTCATTACTGATCTCCACATGGATGTTGGCCATTGACCACAAATCTTTGAGTGCAACTATCCAGCCAATTTCTTACCCACTGAGTGGTCCATCGATCAAATCCACACCTCTTCAGTTTGGAGACAAGGATATCACGGGGGATAGTGTCAAATGAAGTCCAAGTAGATTATATCAGCTGCTTTTCCCCTCTTCACCAATGCATCACAGAGGGCCACCAGATTTGTCAGGTACAATCTGGCCTTAGTCAAGCCATGTCACATATCACCTCATTATATGCTCATTATATTATATCCTCCTTACTATATGCTCATGACTTTGTGACTTTGAGAAGTCATGTTGCTAGGACTCCAGTGTGACTTCTAAAGCATGTCTCCATATTTTGAGAAGATCGATCAGCATTTTTTCACAATCATGCAATGTTATCACATCAGGCATCACTATCACTAAGTCCCTGCCATCCCTATACAAGATAAGGACAAGAAATTTTATGAAATGCCCTTTTGTTAATAAGCATAGCTGCAGCTAAATTCCAGACTCTTGAGCTCCAGTCACTTGTACCACAAGAGTGGTTTTGGATGGCTTAGCTCTTGATCTTCTGCTGTTTCCATGAATTACTTGATTTGACCTAAAAACATTTCAGGCTAAGTTCCTTGGTGATTGTACACACACACAAACACACACACACACACACACACAAAAGAAAAAAAAAAGAGAAAAAAAAGCTCTATCATAACCCATAAGTAGATGTCTGAATGGTGAGAAAACCTCAAACCACCCTCTTTAAGACCTTTGGCAGGAATTCTCAGGGAGGAAGATCAGCTAAGTGGCATTTATCTATTCTCTTTCTGTTGAAGAAGAAATCAGGTCTGTGAAATCTGTTAGGGAAGAGCTATTCATGTTCTTTTTCTTCCTCTGCTTCCATCACCACACACACACACTAATAATTACAATGCCCTGTTAAAAAATGACTGTTTGCAGTACTGTGAGGGGAACTGTCTGCTGACCAAATCAGGCCTTCATCCACTTGGGGTTGTCTGCCGTATTTATATAAAGAAATTAATGTTGGAGATAGAAAGTCATGTTCAAAACCATATTCATCCAAGTTTTCTTTGGACATTAGAAAGAGAAGAGACAAAACTGAAACAGAAACAAACAGAAACAGAAACGGAATAATCCTATCCCAGTTTTGTTTGGCATAACCTATAAGCTCTTTCTTTAACAGTGAACATTATTTTGTATTCTGTATTTTAAATATTCAAGGAGTTATACAGATCGAACTACCTTGAAGATTTCTGCTCTCCTTACAACAGGTCTAATTATAATAACAATTATTTTTAACATCACAAATCTCTTCTTGCTGTTGATTGCAATTAGACATTCGCCTATTTTCTGTAGAGAGCAGACCTAGTTTTTTGTATATAGGTATTATCTGCATGAACAAAAATTGTCTTCACATTTGTATCTTTGCATTTGCAGATACATATTTACATAAAATACATATTACATTTTTGAACACTTTTCAGCAATAGATTACTTTTGAATTATAAATATTTTTTATCATCATTTTCCTGCCTGTATGTACTTCATATTTGACTTGCTTGTAATGCAAATAAACCAAGGCTCGGTGTAAAGTTTTCTTTTTTGTTTGTTTATTTTTTTATTCTGTGAAGATGATTTTTTTTTCATGGTTCTATTGCTGTTGTTTATTTTTTTTTTCCCTAAGCAAAAATGTATGGAAGCAAAAGGCATGTTGTCTGAGCAAGACTAGGTGAAAATCACTGGACTGGCCCTTTAAGAAAATTATATCACCCTATATCATTCAGAATGGTTGGATTACAGCTCTGCTACTTTTGTGCTTCAGTTGAGCAAGTTACAGATATTAAACAGAATGGCACATCACAATAGGACATGAAATGAATTATAGCATAATGAGTGAACACATCTACTGTATTATTATACATAGTCACCTTTTATGTATTATGTAAAAGAACCCAACTTCAGAGATCTAGCTCATTTTTCATTTCAAAAGAATTTTGTAGAGAACATTTATAGTGTCAATTACTTCACTATCAAATACTAGATTTTTTTTTGAAAGCTGGAAGGTGCAGGAGGGGCAAACAGAGGTAAGTACATCACTAATCACTTGGACAGCACTGATCTTAACACACAGCTGTGAAAGTAGCAACAACAAATTTCAACCCCATTTTGCTATCCTGCAGTATAACAGCTCTGCTTCAGATAAATGACAACGCAGTGTCAGGGCTCTGACAGGCTACACAGAGGTCTTACCAGTGTCTTGGGAGGAGCACCACAGCTATACCCACCATCCTATTTTACAGGTAGCTGCCTGCACTGATGAGAGAGGTTTATTCAGTAAAACTGATGTCCTGTGGAAAATAGGGCAAAGCAAAGTGGAAGAAAACATTCCTCTCCAGGAGGAAATACCAGCAGCCAAAAAATAAGGTTGTCTGCTGTAAGAAAGCAGGCAGATTACAGCTGATTGCATCTTTAAAAGGAGATGAAAATGTTTTCAAGACTTTTTAACTTCTGTTCAGAAAAAAATGGAACATCAGATTCTTCAGCTATCAGAAAAACATTCAAGCTAATGCCTAGGCCACCCACAGACCATCCTGCACAAGGTGAAACCTACGTCCTTCAAAATTTACCAATGTTTGTAACAGAAAACAATGTTTTACCTTAACTTCTTGGATTATAATGGCTCATATGACGTTGTGATGTTTCACTTACTAAAAACAAACAAGCAAACAAGCAAAAGTCAGCCATAAGTAAGCCATCAGGAAAACACACAATAGGAACTGTGCACTATATTGGTGCCTCCAAATGAAAATTATATCATTTCTGTTCTAAATAAAATATTTCATTGATAGATGTGATTCATTTGTAGCTTACCTGCGTGCAGCTGAAAGCATTTACCTATTGGATAGCTAAAACACTTAAATAGGCTAACACTGCCTATACTGCTGATAGTGGTTTAACAACTGCAGAAAATACAGTTTTCTTTAGAGAAATAATTTCAGTCTTTTATCTATTGAAAACCAAATACATTTTAGGAAAATTACAAATATTCTTTTATTTTACTGTGATAAAGAGATTTACTGCGAACATTAATTTACCTACTCACCACACATAACTTATGACAGAGGAAGAATTTGAAACACTTTTACGTAATCAATCATAGATTTTTCTGTGTTTACTAAGAGGCTGTTTAGAAGTCTTTAGAGCAAACTCCAGCGTTTCCTTTAACTTTTGCAAAATATTAATTCTACTGGCACTATATTTGTCTCAAACCCTTAAATTATCAATGTTTGTGGTAAACCTATTTTTACCAGTTTCTTGTAAAGCAGACCCTGGAATAGATATGGAAACAAGGAGACCAGTGTAAACTACTGAAAGTGTCTTCAAACCCCTATTGCTCATCAAGTAACTTCAGGTGTCTCCTTTCACAGAAAATGACACTTTTACCTCAACTTGTGGAACAGAAAGTATACAGGAATCCAAATATCATACGACAGAGTTTCATAACTAACAATGCCTGTTATTATAAAGAATGAGCAAGGATGCACTTGAAAGAAAAAAGAAATACAGTTATTATACACTTGCCCCTATGCCCTCCATTCACATAACAATGACTAGAAAAAACTTTCAACTATAATGCAATCTTTTGTTGAAGTTCACCCATCTGGAATCTGGCTTCAGAAAAGGAGAAATGAGACTCCAGATGTGATCACCTATTTATTAGAAGGCTGTTTCGAGACTCAGAGTAGGCTTAATAATTTAAGTTTCTGGTCTGTCTGGGAAACTACTACAAGCCTCCCTGTTACATTAAGTCCTCCTTAGAGAACAGTGCATCTGAGGGTAACATCATAGTGCAAGGCAAATGCCGACTGACAGACATTATGATAACCCTCAGGAAGGTACCTCATTTTATACATGATCCTGCATAATGAGACACAATGTGCAAGCATTCTGGATTCTGGAATATCTATAGACGTGTCAGGTTTTCACATTAGCCTGTCTTTTGGTCTCAAATTTCCTGAAGCTGATGTGTTAAAAGTATGTCTCTGTTCTTTATGTAATCATCCACTGAAATAATGTTACAGAGTTTATAAATTAATTCCTGAGTAAAAGATAATAGTCACACTTCTAATACATAGTTATCAAAGTACCTCATAAAGAAAAAGCATATTTATCAACTATATTTTAATAACGGATAGGAGCTAAGTTAAAGTACCTTCACTAAAATAAATAAATAAATAAATAAATAAATAGATAGATAGATCTGTAGGTTTCACTGTAAGACATTATCAGAACGTTTAATTAGGAGTCACTGTGGAATAACTGATCCATTATGGTCATTACAGAAAAAAAGGAACATGATTTACATCAGACTCTAGTATCAGCTAGTATGGGATCATACTAGCTGAAGTCATGTCTGTAGACACATATCATAACAGAAAGCAACATCAAACATGCCTCAGAATCCTCTAGCTTGGTCAGAGTAGGATTAGTAGGAGTTGATATTTCATTTTCTAACCCCCAACACAGAAAAGAAAAACAAAAAGAAAAAAAAAGTCCTAGACCCATTATAATCAATTAGTGTGAAAGTTTATAATATCAATCAGCAGTAAAATAGATTATAAAATAATTCAGAAGGACATTCAGAATTGTGCTTCAGTCTAGACCTGTAGACACAGTTACCAGAACACGACTTTTGTTCGTGCTGTGGTTAAGGCACAAAGACCTCAGAAAGGCCAAGGCACTGCACACACAGAACAAGAGGCAGTCCCAAAAGCCAAAGAGGCTGCAGCCCATGAAACAAGATAGAAAAAAAAGATGATAGGCACACAGATGTGTATCTGATGGCTGGGATCAGTAGCCTGCCACATTGGCAATGCCTCTGTTCAAGCTGTTTGGCTGAGCTCAGCAGAGCAGGTGGCTGAACATGGGGCTCCCGTCCCATCCCTGGTCATACCCAGGATGCCCTCACATTGGAAGAAGAGAGATCTTCATTTCAGCAGAAACTGAGTTCTGAGTCTTAGGAAAGCTTCCAGTTGAATTTGTCTAAATTTGCCTAAATTTGTCTAAAATAAAAATTTCAATTTAAAAAGTGAATTAGTAAAATTATTTGCATTTCCTGTGAAGGAAAACCAGGACATTTTTCTTGAGGTGTTTTTAATTTATTGGGGGGGGGGGGGGGCATTATTATTGTTATTATTATTTTAAGATTTTAACTGGCTGTAATTTGATGCATTTGATGTCCTAGCAATGCCTAAACATAAGAATGACCAGCACCTTTATTAAGGAAATGTTTCAAAATGAAGCAAAAATATGATAATAGAAGGCAAATATTCATCAAGCTGGGCTGGCAAACACGACTATGCAGCACACATACTGTGGAAGTCATACCACTGAGTGGCTTGAACAACAACGCTTCTTATTTGTCTTTATCTCACACTGGGCTAAGGCCATGTAGAGATGTGGAGTGAAAAGCAGATAATATTTTCCTTTACCTCTAAATGTGGAAAGACTTGGTTTTCAACCAATTCAATAATATTCTTTAAGAAATTAGCTCTTTTTTTTATTTTACTCTCTTGTTCAACTATGCCTGTTCTTTCAAAAAGAAAAAAAAAAGAAAAAAAAGAAAAAAAAAAAAAGATTTGTACTTTTGTTGAGCTGCAAGTACAACAAAACCAAAGGCTGCCAAGCAGCTGAGAGGCTTTGATTGGACACAATAGGCAGCTGTCCCAAGAATCTAAAGTGTCTACATCAAACTTATTTTCTAATAGAAAAGATTATCAGAAAGCAACATAAAATACCAAATTCCCTTCCTGAAAGACTTGTCGAGATTATATCTCAGAGGAAGGGCATATCTCAGATGAGGTCGCAATGGCTGAGAAAAAAGTCCTTATAAGAGCTCAAAATACAACCAGTCCCAGTCACAGGAGTTTCAGATGCTTTAAAGTTTTCCATGCCTGTCATACAGTTACCATGAGCATGGGAATTCCATTTGTGCTTGAAGTCAGAGCTGCAGGTGAGACATGGTGGGAGGAGATCACGGATGGTGTGATGGTGAAGGCCATACAGTACTGATGTGCCTGAAGCTGGAGTCCCTCCATGCCCAGACTTGCAATGCCAAGCTAGGACTGCCAGGTAGAAAAGACTGATGCTCCTTAAATCCCAGATATTTCAGTACCCCCAGTGTGGGTCAACCTTTCAGTGAGATCAGTAAGACAAACCTCAGTGCTCCATGACCATTTCATGTGCTTCCTTCTCAAGAAATATTACTGACAGTGTGTGAACAATTGGGTTCACAAACACCATAACTGTGAAAGATTATCAGAACCTGCTCACATGAGCAAGTGTATGATGGAGCACATCCCCACCAGTAGCTGTCCTGTATTTTCAAAAATGCCTTACTTATTTTTTAAGTAAAGCAAATTTAAGTTTAAGGCAAAAATGCCTTACTTATTTTTTAGCATACCTTTGCTCTGCTGAGTGGCTGCCTCCTGCCAATCCCGCAATGGCTGGAGCTCAGCAGTAGATAAAGCTTTCCCTGGACTGTGCCTGTGGTTTGTCAAGTACACTGGACGAAGGTGCTACATAAATGTCACTAGTTATATTAGGTGATTCCCTAAGGGAAAGCTGCTATAAAAGATGCCGGGAATAACTGTTACCACAGTGCTAGCAGTAGACACACAATCCCCCGGAAGAGTCTTCAGCAGTCTCCTCTCACAAGTCATGGCAAGAGAGTGATGAAAAGTTACACAGGAGCTACTGAGCACAGGTGTATGTTCTCCACTGCATATTCTCAAAATGCAGGAGAGCAGAGCAGAGCTCTTGTCTTTTATTTATTTGTTTGTTTGCTTGAGTATGCCAGCTGTAATCACCCTTATGACTGTTTTCTGCATTAGAAAATTCAGCCATCTACTTTTTTTCTGTCTTCTGGGTGTTCCCCTACCTACCTGTTTTATTTCAGTATCAAAACAGCCAGGCACCTAACTTAGCTGTATCAGACTTTTTGTTTTTGTTTTCTTTTGTTTCACATCTAAAACTGGTATGAGGCCACACAAAACTCAGCTCAGATTCTCCTTCTGTTGGTACCTTTGCACTTTGGTACATTAAGTTCTGGAAAACTACGCAGGGTGATGGACAGTGATTTCTCAGGTGGACTGGTGTTCAGCTTCAGAAAATACGGTTTGAAATGAAAAAAAAGAAAAAAAAAAGAAAAAAAGAAGTTAGAAGATATAAAACAACTCTCTAGGTGATCTATCAAGCCTGTACATGCATGTTCACATTTTTCCAGCTGCAGCCTTGCCCAACTAAAGTATATAAATACTTCTGGCGACATATCAGGAATTCCTTTTGCTAAGCATTAAGAAAAGAAATGCCCCATCTCAAAGACACAGCTGATAAAATTTAGCCTGGTGTGGTATAGCTGCCTGAGTTTCACATGGAACAATTTGGCTTTTAATACCATTTTCCCCTACTCTTCCTGACGTGTTAAGTGAAGGAATTTTCAGCAATCCTTGTCCCCAGGCCACATCTCTCTCAGCAGTGAGCAGTAAGCAGCCAGTACGACTGATGACCCCCAGCTGTAACCATCTTGCCTCCTTCCTGTGCAGGGAAAAAAAAAAAGAAAATCTTCCCTCTCTTCCCTTGCTGTTAGTCTGAGCAGTTTACAGCTACCAGTCTGCAAGCTGCAGTCTGGGTTACTCCACTGAGCCCACAGTGCCCTGGACATGACCAGTGACAGACGTGGAGAAGCATCTGCTGTGTCTCCAAGCTCAAGAAAAATCCAAACATTTTGGCTTATAACAGAAACCAGATCACTTGTCTGGGCTGATAGAGTACAAACCCAGCAAGTCTAAGTAGGCTGCAACATGCTGCATTAGAGCTTGAATAATGTGCAGTTTTCTTTTTAACTATTGTTTTTAGATAAGCAGTGTCATAATAAATAGACCTAACAAGCAGCACTCATTTTTCAGTAGCAGTGAAGCACTCCAAATGAATGTTTTCTGTTTGACAGGCTTTCTCTCCCACTCTCTTCACCCACCTCCCTTCTCCCCCTCCCTCACACCAAACTTTTTTTTTTTTTTTTCCAAAATAAACATCACTTCATTCCCTTACCATTATATACCCCTTATATATGCAGGTCGAACACACAGCAAGGACTGGAAGAGACATGCGGGGCTGTGGACTCACTGCCCTCCCGCCTCAGGTACCCTTTTGTAAATGCATCACGCTCCAGCTAAAAGCAGTCTGTGATTTTCTCCGCTGCTTCTGGATGGGAAGCCTACTCCAGGACCTCCCTGCTCTGACAGGAGCCTCTTTAATTCCAGGCTACATCGTTTTCCGCACTTGCTTTTTATGCTAGTTTTATCTTTCAGTTTTAATACCTTTTCACCCTCGATGAATAAACATTTGAAGCATTTTTAGATGACATTCGTATCTGCTCTCAGCCCGCCACTTCACTAGATTAAAAGGACATAAACTCTACTTACATGACATAGTCTTCATCCCCTCAATTTTCTAGTCTGCCTGGTAGGCCCTTCTCCCTATCAGTCCCATTTTCAATTAAGTTTTTTGAACACAGATGACCAGACTAGCACTCACTATTCCAGGCAAAGTCTCGCCAGTGCCTTGTATAATGGCAGCAATACTTCCCTCTCTCTGCTGCAAATGTCTCTCCTGACACATCCTAGATCACATTTGTCTTTTTCATGGCTGTGTCCTGCTGGCACGCTGAGCCCAGCCAGGACACTCTGCTCCTTCTCCTCCTCCATCATTTCCAGCTGATGAACACCTGTGAAACCTGGTAAAGCAGAAGGGTCAGCTAGACCGAGGGCTGCTCCTACTGCATCTCTTTATTTAAGACTGCTCAGAGGAAGTCAGAGTCATAAACGAGCCTGCAACAGCTGTCATGGCAGTTGTTACAGCCAGCCAAATCCCATAAACACTTTCCACTCCCATTCGCTGAGCAGCCCCCAAGATCCAGAAAAGCCACATGCCACAGCATCTCTTCAGCCTTGGAATGTTTGCCAGTGGAGGAGGAAGGAGTAGGAAAGCAGCAGCAAAGCCACACGCACAAACACACAAATGCAATACCACAAAAGCTATTTTGTTTGCTTCCTAAAGGTCTGAATGAAACGGGCTAATTTGCAAAGGAAATGGGATTTTTTTATATCAGGAAAAATATGTGTAAGGGAATAGGGGGATAACGTTAATGTTGCTTTGGAAAAAAATATTTTCACTGAAATATTAAAAACACTGTCCACACTTAGGAAGTTATACTGTAAAGGGAGCAGAATTTTGTGTATACTATTGCTTAACGTGATCCAAGGAGACAGCCTGGTAACTACCTTCATTCTTTAAACCTCGCTATTTTTTGTAAGCTGGCTACCCATGCCATGCTTAGTATCACAAAAGCATTCATGTTTGTTTATTTTAAAATGAATGTAAATTAGACTTTATACCTAATACCTTAAAGCCATGCCGGAACACAAGGAAGTCTATTATCTTCATACCACGTATTTTAGGATTTTTTTCCCCTGCCCCATTAGCAGCTTCCAGCCATTAGACAGAAGACTGACAGTCTGTAATGCACCTGTGTGGCTGCCTTGTTTGCACTTACCGTGATGATATGGGGTTGAAATGCTTGATTCCCCAGAGGTCCTCCTTGTTCTTTTCCCAACAGAAAATGTCTCCCTGTATTTCAATTTGGGTGTGACAAATTCTTATAAGTAAAGGACATCTAGTATTTAGATAATACCTTTTGTGCAGAAGAATGTGAAAAACATTCTCTACAGGGCTCAGGCAAATCATCTCACTATCTGCCAGGAGGCAGAGCACAGCCCAGGAGCAAACATGGGGCAGCCCGCTCCACCTGACACTGACTGTGGCCCTGGGACCCAACCCATCAAAAAGCACCACTTTTTGCATCAAATACTAAATTACAGGGAAAAAAAAAAAAAAGAATTGTTGAAACCCATCAAAATTTCCCTAAGCCACACTAGATATACTGCCAAATGCACTCTAACGTATTGCAAAACATTCAGGTCCTGTTGCTCAGGAAATGAGGTAACACCATTGACCACCAGGTCATGCGGGCTTTTTTTTATATCAATAGCACTGTCCAAAGTCTGATTTTTAATAGCTACTCCATCATCTATCCCCATTTATACCATTACAGTAGACTGTGCCACAGCACATTTGTTATAAATTTCTTCCAGAATAATGATAATAAAACTAAGGCAATTACTCTTCCAAGCACTAACATTAGGGTATTTTTTAAAAGAACATATTTGATTGAAACATAAAGATTAGCATTAAATTTTTCCACCCCCTCCTTTATTTGAATAAGAAAAGAAGGTGTAATACAGATGCTTGCCTTGATATGACATTAAAAGACAGTTTGGGTCAATATAATTACTGTAGAACAGCAGATTTTTTTTTTTAATCCTTAAATATTTGTACTTACTGATTTTACCCTTCAGATGCATTTTAGCATTTTAGGGTAATTGGCTAAGTCCAAGACATGGATGCAAAAGTCCCTCACTTAATGTATATACTACACGTGCACTATCATCGGTTAATTCTCTCAAAACAGGGAAAAAAAATATTTCTGCAACAACATTTTAGAACACATCCATGTGACTCAGAGTGACCCCCAGAAGAGCTTCTTTGCACTTGATGGCAGGTTTATGGACATGTTGTATATGTCAGACTACACCATTTTTAATAATAAAAAAAGACACTATAATACTGTTTCCTTGTAACTGGGACAGAAAATCATTTGGTAAGAGTAAGAACATTTATTGGTTTTGACATAAAAATTTCTTGCCGTGAGGTGGAAACACTGTACTCCAAATACCGGAAGAAACGCGAAATCTCAAGGGCTATGTTCAGTAACTCTTGGTTCAAAAGCAGACGCGGCAGGTGCATTATTTAAGAGCTTGTCAGAGATGATCTTGTACAGCACACTACTCCAGGATTCATCTCCTGCTATGCCTAGGAAGGGGATTCTCATGTAAATATATGGCAGAACTGGCTAGCTGCCTGTCCGCATGTGCAAGCCCACACTGCCCAAACCACTTCAACACAACTGTGGTCACTAGAAAATGTTAATACTAGAGAAGGTCTTCAATATTGAATGCAACTACTCCTCCCACATATTCCACATAAGAGCAGCTCTTTGACTGAGCTCTTCAGCATGCATTTGTTCCAAAAAATTCAAAGCAGCATTTCTCACAGCAGCCATACTTGATGTTCTTAAGCATTTTTTGTATTGCTGAATTCAGTGTTAATTTGGTACCATAAAGATATAGGAAATTCAATGCAAATGACAAACAGTTGCAGACCAAACTACTGCTTTGAATTTACTGACTCCTGTACATGCAAAAACTTGACTATATTTTATTTAACAATATTTTGCTTGTCATTCTTTCAGAGCATAAATCCTTGCATAGAAGCTAGTCACTTCAGGATTTCAGTGGGGACGATCACAAATAAGCATGCTAGTAGAACAGAAGAGGCTCAAAGGTCCAAACTGTTAAAAACAAAGCAAAACACCACCACCAGGAACAAAAAGTAGTTTGATTAGATCCTCTATGCCGTAGAGCTAGAGTTTCATCTGCATATGTCATGGGAGCATTATTGCCTTAAGAACAGATGCGTTCACTTGTGCAAAGGATATGACCTGTGTTTCTGTAGAGGATACTCCAAATACTTGCATATCTGCAAACCTACCTTCCTGTTCCTCTCATTCATTCACCAGCATTTTGGGAAGAAATAATTTTCTGTATGTTTTAGGTGCCAGAGTGAAAACAAACAAAGTCCTGTTTGAACTATTCTAATACAGACTTAAAAATACAGAGAAATCACATCAAGTTATATATCTGGTATATATCTAGTATATAATGTAACTGAGTAGCTTAAAAATAACTAGGAGAGAAAGCTCATGCCTAAGCAGATGCAGGAGAAATAACATTTAAAGTTACACATTTTTAGAAAATACCATTTTGATGGAAAGTACTCCCACCAAACATGTCTATACTGGCCAGAGAGAAAAGACAGAAAGATTAGAAAGAAATGGCTTTCCTAATGCATCATTGCACTAAAAAGCATTTGAGAGGGGAAAGAGATTCAAGACAGAGCCATTGCTTTTTTGTACTATGGAGAATGTTGGCCACGTTTGTGGTACAAAAAAAATAGCTGTAACAAAACATTTCTGCGTGAAATTGTGCTCTGCAGTGGTAGGAGAAACTAAAGAATGAAAAAGGAAGGTGCACCTATGGGAGTTTAACTGAAGAACAGAATGTAGCTGTTTACCACCTCTCACTTGCACTGAACCCTGAAGGGGAGAAAAATTAGGATGATTACCCATTTAACTGCGATAATCTTTGATTAAAACATTTAATTCCTAGACTGTTTACAAGCCATCAATACATATATTAACAGGCAGATATATGGCAGGTTGCTTGAAAACTGTATTACTGCACTGTCAAAACTAGCTCTGGTACAAATTCAAGATATGCAGTGTTTTATTCTTTTTAAAGGAAAGCTTTATTTTAGGGGTTTAAAGTAATCTCTTATGCCTGAACTATTACACAAAAATACAATATCCTCTGCAAACATTAAGAAGATGGCTTTTCTTTTGTTAGTAAATGGAGTACACCCCTAGCCTTTTAAATTTTTGAATGGCTTTGAAAATAAAAGGTGTCTCCAATATAATAACAGGTAAATTATATCTCTTCAGACGAGTAACAATTAACAGAAAGCATCTGCACAGTGTTTATCTTTACAATGCATTATTGTAATAAGTAGCACAGAATCTTCGTGTGAGTGAAAACTTATGTTATTTTGGGGGACATCTGGAAAACTCTTCAGTGTTAACTGTAAGAAATCTGACAGCTCTGAGGGAAAAATACCAGCATTTCCCTCCACACTCTTCTCCACTGACAAGTATTACCCTGTCACTCACAATGCAGGTAAATGACCTAATCAGCTTAAGCCTTGTTTTAGTACTTCAGAAAAACAGTAATTTCTCAGCCTGGGGTTCATGAAACAGAAGTTACCATAGGCTGGACCTCAAAGCACAACAGGTTTACACCTCTGATATTTGTAACATGCACGTCACTTTCAGATATAGGCTACGGGAGAAAGGTTTAATTCCAATTTCCACTTGGATTTCTTCCATTTCTCCCATTATGACTAGTACAATTTCCCTCTCCCTGCAGAGTGTACAATATTTCCTCTAGTTCACTTTATTTCCCCTAATAATTTCCCATAGTTCACTTTGTGTCCTAACTCAATGGAAGCTGGATTGACTTCTTAACCAAAAGCCTACTGTAGTCAAGAGAAGCCTTTGCACTGGTATGAACAGGTTTTAGCCCTTGATGAGGAAACCCAGGTGTGACATTTCAGTGCATCATTCCTCTCCCTTATCTTGCTGAGCTCTGCATACTTCAGCAGGCCTGGGAGCTGGAGTTGTTCCAAATTTCCCTCTCATGGACATATGGGATAACATAAAACTTTATATCTGATGAGAAACTACACAAACAGGAGGTGACAAACTCCTAGGTGACATACTTGGAAGTCTTGTGGCCTCCAAGAGCTGATACTTCCAAAAGCTGAGAATGAACGCAGTCAAGAAACTTAAGAAATTATAAATTCATTGATTTAGCTGGCTGGGAAGAGCTTTGTGAAACCTAACACTGTCTATCAGTGACAAAATTGCATGCATCTGTACTGGCATGCTCTCTGAATGCCAGTTCTCCCTACCAGCAGCATTCTACACAGGTAACTGAGACTGTCGTACGCGAGAAGAATGAGAGAGGGAAAAAAGACTTAGAAAAATACATCTTAGAAGTTACTTATGTTTAATGCTTAAAAGTCTGAATGCACAAACAATAATCTACCATTATAGAAGTACTGGTGGTCAATACAATGCATTAGAACTATGTACAATGACACAGTTTAGTATCAAAATCTTTCTACAATGTAGAGTATTACGAAACTGTTAATGACATCAAACACTAAGCACTTAAGACACCATTTTTTGCTACCACATTTGGAACTTCAATGAACAGTCCATTTTAACTTGCAGCATCAATCCATTTCTAGTATGAAATTAAGTAATTTTCTACTTATACAATAAGATTTATCTACACGGGTCTTTTGATTTTGATCCATAGCAGCAAAGGCACTGTACATCAGCAGATCCACAGACTTAAAGATTTTTTTTTAAAGCATTCAAAAAAAAAAAGTCACAGATCATAGTTTAACAGCAACAACAACAACATAAAAAGATAACACGTTGTCTCTGGCACAATGGCTCAGTCTATGTCCGTTTTAGGGACATCCAATCGAGACTTGGATTGAACTGCTGGCAAACAAAGCAAGTCCTTTTCCCAAATGAGAATCCATTCCACTTTGTATGTTGGAATGAGTACTCTTGTAAATCCTACCTCAGAGGTCATTGCTTTTGTAGTTTGTATATTGGTAGGCATCCATTCTTATTTCAGTGCAGTTTCCAAAGAACATATCAAATATTTTTCATAATCTCTTGTAATTGAAAAATTGCCCAAAGACACATATCCCCATTTTCAAGGAAACATTGCAAAAGTTTCCAGAAGTAACAAAGGTGATTCTTTGAGGCAACTTATTGTACTCTCTACAATATAACAAAGAGAGGTGTTCATATTAAAAAACCTAGCTTGACACCAAAATGCTTTATGTTCGTCAACAGAAAAGCATTGAGAACAAATCTGTACACAAGATGCTATATTAACATTGCAAATATATAAATTAGCACATTCTTACTTAAAGTGAATTTAATTTAGATGTGAACTGAATTTGCCATTCATCACAGGCATGTAGATTACTGGCTACAGTTTGCGATTTCCTAAGTTTCCAAGACTGTCTAAAATAGTTAAGTTACAGCATCTTCCCACCAAATAATTATACTGTAATAACACTTAAGAGGTCTCATCCAAGAACAGGACTAAAAAATATAACAAAGTTTATTTTTTTTTTAAATAGAAACTACAAGTCTATTTAGTGTAACCTTCACCATCTCCTGAACATCCTTCTCCAAAATCCCCAGTTTATCCACTAGCAAAAACACAAAGTATACAATGCACCTTTTAAACTAAAGCCGGGCCAGACAGCTTTATTTAGTCAGTTCATTGTTAGAAAGCCTTCTTTAAACAAAATAAATACATTACAGCTATAATACATAATTAAAGAGTCAAGTTCACTGTTAAGTATGCTTATTGAATCTTCCAAGTAGCTATCTGACAATTTGGTATCACAAGTTGTTAATGAGCATTCACAAATCAACAGCAACTTAAGAGGGTAAAAATAAATTCCACAACTGTGATGAACATTTAAATCCTCAGTTTAGAAAAGGGAACAAAAAAAAAAAAAAAAGGAAATACAGCAAAGTGCTAGGAGAAGGAGTTCTGCCTGCATTTAGATTTGTCTCTAATAAATAACTTCATAGACTGTAGCTTTCTTGTCCCCAGAGCCAGTGACAATGTATTTGTCATCCACAGAGATATCACAGCTAAGCACAGATGAGGATTCTTTGGACTACAAGAGAAAAAGACAAAAAGAAAATTATGTATTTTCCATCTTTCCATCCAGAAGGGTTTGAAGATTAATCAGAAGAGCTTATTGAGAGGGAATACACAGAAAGCTCACTTAAATATCACCACTGTAGGTTCAGACCTAAAGTGACAGGGTGGCAACTTCTGCTACAGGACTGTTACTCCAAACTTGTTTCACCTAAAGCTCTACGGCAACAAAAAAGGGCAGCAGAAAGGAAAGTGAATGTTTTATTCAATGCTATGGACCTAGAGATAATCTGTCAATCCATCAAAAACAAGCAGTCCCTTCTATACACTTTACAAGCAATGAGCACTTACTAATATTTTATACGTTAGCCTTTGCTTAAAAATAAAAGACATCTTTCTTCTTCCTTCCTTTTTTTTTTTTTTTTTTTTAACTTAAACCTTATGGAGAAGCACTACAGAGCCCTACTACCTACAGGTATGAAACAATTCCAAAGAAGAAACTATATCTCATCTCAGTATTTGCTCAACATGGAAGACAAAACTCTTGTACAAATGAATTTACATTATCAGGGAGGATGTAAATATAAAAAAGATACTGTGGTTTAATAAGAAGGTGAATGGAAGACAGGATATGACAGGATGCAGTAGCTTTGTCTTTCCCAGATGTTCTTTTTTTCAGATTATGTGTATATATTGTCACATGTTACTTGCTATTTTATTGCATGTTTCCTATATATATGTCTACATTTTCTTTTCTGCCTGTCACTGCAAGAGCTAAATACTACCCAATCATGCTAAGTTATTGCAAAGAAACCTCTGCTACGCTGCACAAGAAGTTTCTTTCTCTACCCCTCATTAAGAAAGCTGCACCAGGAATAATAGTTTTGAGTGAGATGGGCTCCTGAAAGGACAACTCGAGCTGCCTGTGGTAGGTCATTCCATAGCTGAATACTCTCCATTGAGAAAACTCAGATTTCTCTTGCCAAGGCAGACTGCTCTAACCTGAAAGGCAGAACCACAGCAGGTATCAGTACAGGTGAGACCTGACCATTTAACCCTGAACACCAGCTACCTTAATTGAAAAAAACATCCCAGCATAGAAGTACCTGTAGGTGAAAGAAAAGAAGGACATGCCCAAAATCCTGATTTTCTGTAACGGCACTGAAGTGTTGTTAAAATTGGGCACAGAGGGACTAAAAACTGCAGATAGGTTAAGACTCCCAGTTACACTTCACAGGATCCTTCCATGAGGGCACAGTCTTCAGCTCGTGAGTCTGCCTGTCCAATCTACTGACTTTACGCATTCCATCCAGGAAAAATATGTGTTGGATACAACTTCCACTAGTTTAGTTACATGACCTTCAGTGAATGTTAACCTAACATAACTTGGGTGCTATATTACAGCAATATGGACAAGAAGGTGAGAAAGAAAGGTATTAAAAACAACTTCAGAATAAACGGTTAATTTATTGTAAGAGACAAATTACTAGAACATTAGGAAGGACAAATGCTCATGTCTATTTAATTACAGACAAAGTCTTAAGGAAACATAGCAATTAGCCAAGAATTTCTGTTATAAACTCCTTGAGCTAATAACAGACTGTGGGATGTGCAGCTCTACTGCACTGTAATGTGAAGTGGAAAACAGCTTTTAGGAGATTATTACCTGGAATATACTGGCTCCATAAGGTGTTCTCCAGGCATTAAGAAGATTATCTTTTCCAGTGCTTACAAACCATTTGCCTGCAACAGATTGTTTAAATGTTATTGTTGCCTTTTGTTTTCAAGGAAGGCACCCCAAGAAACACAGTAGTCATAAAAACAATGCATTCACACATTAATGAAAAACCTATCCAAAGAACAGACATTTTCATCTGGTTACACTAAGGTGTTTGATGACAACATAAGGAGTTCTCATAAAAAAACAGCCATAGAGATTTTTTTTTTTATTTTAATACTTAAATTTGGTGGGGGTTGGTCTATTCTCCCATGTGCCTGGTGACAGGACGAGGGGGAATGGGCTAAAGTTGCGCCAGGGGAGGTTTAGGTTGGATATTAGGAAGAACTTCTTTACCGAAAGGGTTGTTAGGCATTGGAATGGGCTGCCCAGGGAGGTGGTTGAGTTGCCATCCCTGGAGGTCTTTAAAAGACGTTTATATGTAGCCCTTAGTGATATGGTTTAGTGGAGGACTTATTAGTGTTAGGGCAGAAGTTTGACTAGATGATCTTGGAGGTCTCTTCCAACCTAGACGATTCTGTGATGCTGTGATTCTGTGAAATTTAACATCTAATTTTTTTAATATCTCTACTTTCATCTAAGGATGATCTTGAATGAATATCTCAGGAAGTAAGGAAGGAAAATACTGGCATGGAAATATTTGCTTACCACAGTGAGCAAATTTGAGTGACAGCACACAGCTCTCATGAAGATGCAGCTGATACTTGTCCGGCTTAGTAACATGCAGCACTTCAACATTACTGTTCTCCATTCCTACTGCCAACCATTCACCGGTTGGACAATAGCCCAGTGAGAAGATCTGGAATGAGCACAACACATGCTTCAGTTAGTAAGGAATGAGAATGAGGTATTGAAAATCGACTTCTGCGAACACTGCAAAAACACATTTTGGTCTGCCACAGTTTTAAAAACATGATAATCCAATTACTATAGTAATCAAGATAAATTAGTTCATGTAAACAAAGCTCAATTAAAACTGTAATAGCAAAGCACTGAATCAAGCTATAAAAGTTAATGTCCTAGCTTATCTGACAGCATTTTAAAATATTTTTGTAAAATATTTTTGAACAAGGATCTACAGAAATAGGAGCAGATTGTGTACAGGAACACTTTAATCTGGCAATTCTTTAATAAAAAGGATTCTCCACTGCTCTCATGGGAGAAGTACTAATCTGTCAAACAGTCATAATCCAGAAAGATGTTTAGCTGCCACATCAAAAAAAAAAAAAAAAAGTGTGAGACTAAGTGAAAAATTCTTTGGAGTTCTCTGAGTATGTCTTTTTTTTTTTTTTTTTTTTTAAACAAAGGGCTTGACAGATTTTTCTTAATATGCCAAAGCTTCTAAGATTGAACCTGTGATGTGAAGTCATGTTGCTGTAGCTGTCTCCCTTCTCTGAGGTCCCAGGATCTGACTGTATTGTCCAAGCCTCCTGTCCACAGTTTGGTGCCATCATTAGAAATGTCAATACAGCTGGCTCCATCTGTGTGACCCTGAAATTGCCTGAAAACATCAGAAGAAGGTTCACACATTCTTGCATTGGAACGAGTGAGTTCTGATCATGTACTCAATATACCTCCTTTTTCTTTTAGTCTCTGACACACAGCCATTGAAGACAACAGAAAAGTATATGCTAGTGGAAATCCAGGATTAATCTAAACTCTAGGATGAACATGTGAGTTTTGTGATGAATTGATGAAGCAATCAATCAGACCAGACAGCTCAAGAAGCATGCTTTATGAGTTAGGTATTTTGGGGATCTTTGTTGCTGTGTGACACCCACCATTTGACTGGAAATACCACATACCCCTGAAAGAATGTAGCACGATTGTCAAAATTCACTTGCTTTAAGAAGAATCTGCAGGACATCAACAAAATGGTTGTTTTGTTGGTGGTGTTGGTTTTTGTTTGTTTGTTTAAAAAGCTGCCCAACTGAGAATATTAGAAGGTGAAAGTCTGCCTTTACATGCAATACTGAAAGAGTACACGTAATAGTGTGTACACAGTGCAGTGCACAGAGAAGGTCTGTATGACTGGCTCTTAGCTAACTGTACATTAGTGTTGAAGAGCAACCCATATCCCTAAGAAGCTGAGGTGTGCAATGCAGTAATTTACACACATTTGTACCTGAAACATTTGCTGAAGCATTGATTAAAGAGATTGGAGTGTGAGCACAGAGTATGACACGGGAAGAAAGAAATCCATCTGTTCAAAGAACCTACAGCAGTGTCAACACCAGCTGATCTTAGGCAATTATAGTTATGGTGCTGTTTGGTAGGCCTGAATTTATGAAACTCGCAAAACTTACAAAATACTATATCGACTTCTGTTGAAGTACTACCATAGTTATTGCCTAGCAATGAAATGCCAGGAGCAGCTACTCTGATACCATGAAAAAAAGAGTGTATTTATGCAGAAGAGCATGTAAGGCTATGTCTAATTAATTCTTCACAACCCGATGATCTGGTTCTGTCGACCTACCTTACCAAAGTCTGGTTATGCAGATCCCACACTGCAATGTTCCCATCGCTACAGCATGAGAAGCAGACCTTGGAATCAGGGCTGATTGCTAGGGCATAGCAAGCTGGAGCAGAAGATGTCAGCTCTGCTTTAATGCGTGGAGTTGGAGCTGCCAGGTCCCAAATGGATAACGTGCTGGCTTCCCCACCAACAATCAGGGTGCGGCCGTCAGGGAGCAATCTGCAGGAACGGATGTAGTTATCTCTGTTCTGTGGAGACAGAAGCCATCAAGAGATTACTCATGAGGAAAGGAAAATAGCATTAACATGAGAGCAGAAATCCATAAAAGTATTGTATTCCCTCCTGGTTTTAATGAGCCATTTATACTTATGACAATGATAAAGTATATTAATGCCAGAAAATTACATGACATTAGGGAAGTACTTAAACTTGATCTACAAAATTCAGTAGTGAGAGATATTTAATCTTAATTAGCATCAGAATGCAAAGACCTGAACCCAACCCCAAACAATTCAAGATAGCTGTATTCGACAGCTTGTGTAGAAAGTTACATTTTCATACGCTGTTTATTTCTGCACATTAACCTCTCGGTATGGGGGAGTACCAAATTCACTGCACACCCCCCAGCTCTGCTCCAGTGAGACTTGCTGCCACCATCTCGGAGATGTCAGAGAAAAATATTTGGGCAATTTTCTTCATTTGTGTAGCAATTTGTGTAGCAATTCATTATATGTCTAGATGTGCTGCACAGTTCTCGTTTTACTGCCTCTGTAACAAGAAGCAACATCTTACCAAGAACTGGTAAATGACACGAGAAAAGCTGCTAACAATGGTTCATCTTGTTAGCACATTCAAATAATTTGTGAATAACACTCAGGGATATTTTTAATTGTCACATTAAGACAGCGTGATGCATGCACACACATACACAGACAGAAAATACGTGACAATCTTCAAATATTCTCTGAGAATACAGCCGCAAGACAGCAATTTTTAGCATTATAGGATATCAAGCTTTAACATTACCAACAAATGTCAAAGTTTATAAACAATATCGGGTGTGCTGTCTTTGATCTTTCCCCCTGTGAATACAATTTTAGGATATTAAAAATGTTTTGATTCACTGGGGGGAAAAAAGACACAAGTACTACAAGGAATATACTTTAAACTCCATTCTAAAAGAAACAACAAAATTACAAATGAAATACCAAGCTCTGATACCAATGACAACACTCAAATAGCCACTCTTTTTGTACCTTACCAGTAGCATTTCAACCTTAACACAAACTGCCATTTTCTTCCACTGTCATATGCCACTGTTCACCTACCAGGCAGTCCAGCTGAGAGACAGGACTCTTGTTGCCAGGGTGACTGATGTCCCAGACTTTAACGCAGCCCTTGCCACCCGTGTACACGTGTCTTGTGGGGTTGCTGATGGTAACTGCACACACAACTTCCCCGTGATTCAGAGTGTTGATCTGGCGGGCATGGCGAGGGATTCCTGGACCGATGAGGGCGTCAGGAGGGAAAGGAACAGGCTGCATCTGACCATCTGCACTTACATGAAATGAGTAGGCTCTATGGGGAAAAAAAAAAAGCGGTAAGATTGAAGAAGTTTTTCTTCAAGCCTGTTTAAAAAACCAGATTTATAGATGTGTTTCCAATGCAGGCATTCATCAGATTGTTTGCTTAGTTCCTCTTGCGATTTTTTCAGTGATGTAAAGAAGAAATCCTTTAGATATTTACAGTATGGATCTCAAAACATACACTTTTAATGGGGCAAGCCAAGGACCATCTACCAATCAAATGAGCTTTCACAACTCATGCAATGACAGTTTCTGGCAATGCGTGGGGAGGCCACTGCCTGCAGAGATGTGAAGGAAGGACAGGTCAAGGCCTACTGGCAGACAGAAATAGCTGGCCTGTTGCTGCAGAGCGCTGGGGCTAGATGACTGCCAGCAGACATTTGGTTGTTCCCTTACTGACTCTAACATGTGGACTTCAGCTGGACTGCTGCCCAGCTGCGCCGAACACACCACGGATCTCACGCAGCTCAAGTGAAATTGCCAAGCACAATGTGTAAGGGTGCAGTGAAACCACCACCACACCACCATCAAGGAGTTAAGCCCTCAGGCATGCTTGCTGACATCTGACATGACAGACCAGCAAAAATACATTGGGATGTTCTTCCTTCTTTTGAGCTTACTTTCTTTTTCCCTTTTTATTTATTTTGTTTTTTTGTGGAACTGACACAACAACTACAAATCCCGATTTCTCTTGCCAGAATCAGGACTCTCACTGAGAAAGAATGTGTTGTGTGACTGCCAGCTATGCCACCTGTGAATAACCTATCAACAGCTTCATCTCAAAATATTTTCCAAGGAGAACAGTTAGGTTGTGAAACTGTCTTGTTCTTAGATGCTCCCTGACACATCACATCTATTACAAGAGCACAAACTTAAGAGGATTCACCTAAACACACCAAGTATGCTTAACAGAAAGCTTTAATTTCCTTAGACCTAAAATGTCACAGAAATACAGATGAAAAAAAAAAAATGTCACAATGGTGAGAATGAGAAGAGCTCACAAAAAAAAATTATGATACTACTTAGAAAGCTCATTTCCTTAATTGTTGCTTGAAAGTCGTTGAAGAAGGGAGGCTTCAGAATTCAACTACTGAATTTGTTATTTAAGATTCATAGTGCATTAACATCTGAACAATAATTTTCAGCAGGATAAATTGCAACTGCATTTTCACCTTTCTGCCCAATTCCCAGAGCTTTACATACTCTTCTCATCCTGCCCTCTGTTTCTTGTTCTGGCAGGTCTGAGTGACAGATCATATCATCATTCTCCATTTTTTGACATTAAACACATTCAGGAAAGGGTAGGACAGATTTCTGTGGTTGTCAGAAGCAGCAAACTGCCAATATAAGTAGAATCTTGGGTTCAATTATCACCACAGAAATCTGAAATATCTTCCCCATTATCTCCTTAATTCCTGTTTGCTGCAGTAAGGTACTGAAAAAAGAAGCTAAAATCTCTAACAAAACAAGTGGAACTTCATTATCATCTTTTCTGATTTCTGGCTAAAGTTTCAGTCGCTCTGTAGAGTCACTATGAACACTTCGTATATTATTTTCATCAGTCAGAGAGATTTTTGCCAGGCTTATGAAGTACGTAGGGAACAAATTTGAACAACTGCAGAAATAAAGCCTAGTTCTGGAGCAATCAGTGACTACAGTATTCTCATTCTAACCATTATTCCCACCAGCACATGTGATTAAACTGTTGCTTTGTTGTGTTTTTTGTTTTATTTTTTTTATAAACACTGAAAACTCACACTGCATGTTGCTTATTTGAAGTACCCTAATAACCTAGAAAATATCTGACACTATAAACACCCAGTGAGCACTTTTTTCTTCTGTCCAGATTAGCTACCTTTTCTATTTATATATTGTACTACCCTCAGTTCTCTGAGATATGTCCAAAGTGGAAAGAGAATTATTAGTAGCCAGACCCCTGATGTGCCACATGCTACCAGCTGCATTTCAACTAATACTCAACAGTGCAGAGTTACACAACTTTTGCTTTAAGGGCCAAGAAAGAGTACATGAGAAAGCAACAATCCCAAATGGTAGCTTTGAAAAATAACATACCTAACAACGAAGAAAAAAGAATGCAATCATGCTAAAGGAATCACAGATTTCAAAGGTTTCAGAACCGAAGGCTGACAAATATTTAAATGCAACTGTCATTTCAAACTGTCATCAATATGTCAATGACATTCAAAATCCCTTGAGATGTAACAGAACTTGAACTGGTTTGACTTCAGTTTGCTACATGAGCAGGAAGGTCTGCACAGTTCACATTTCTCAGAGCACAGCAAGCAAACCCTAGCAGAGCTGGTCACCTTTCTTGGATCCGGCTCCACCAAGGATGAACCTGAACAGTGCAAACATCTGAACGTTACATCAGGAAATTTCTAAGTGCCCATTGCATGTGTAGAATGAAAGTCTGCACCCTGCAGAATTTTTAATGCAAACAGCTGACCTGGTGGCTGCTGCACACAATTTCCAAACCCAGCTTACGCAACAGCCCATCAAAGTAGATCAACTGGCAGAAAGTCAACCGAGGCGAACAGCAGTGTGTGCAGTCTGAGAGTTGGATATAGTTTATGATTCCTGTGATATGTTTGCACAAGAGGAGTTACAGGCACTAGGACTTATCACTTCTCCCATGATAGGTTACTAATCCTGCACGTCCACAAGCTCAGTGGGAGGTAAATACACATTCACTCACATGCAGGTGCATGACTATCTCCCATCCACTCCCCCACAAACACGTTCATACGCGAGACAGAGAGAGGAGGAATGGCACAAACCACGTCCCCTGCCCTTCCACCTCTGCAGTATTAGCCAGCCACAATTTCCCATGAGTGTCACGTAGGAACTGGAGGACCATCACATAAAATCTGAATCAATATGGTTTGCATTGCTGTTTCATTTTTTTCCCTCTCTAACTCAAGAGGGATGTGAGCTCAGAGTTCTTCATATCTGTGTAATTCTTCTTCTGAGGCTCACAAGAGATGCCTGGTAGAGCAGGTCACCTTTTACAGTCAGTTCCATCAAGGATGAATTTGAACATTACGATACAATAATTCTTTCCAGTATTTTCAATCAAATAAAACATCTCAGTGTTCCTTTCTCTGCACACTGCTGTCTATAGCAGCTGGTAAGTTTGCAAGTAATTGCAAGGCTTTTGTGAACAAAGAAATCATTTTTTAAACTGAGAAGCAGAGTACAGTGGAGAAGGAAAGCTGAGATCCCATTCCATTTTGCATTTCTATATAAGACTAACCAGTCAGACTCAGCATGTAGTACCTTGAAGCTCAGCTCCTTTTTCCATTTATTTCTATCTCCTCTATACCACCCAATACTTGCCCGCTGCTGTTAGTTCTTGAAACAAATTTACACATGCAACTTTAAGATTAAACAGTTTCTCCTCCTTTTGTCAAACAGCTGTATTTATTTCTATTCACACAATAATTTTCAGTAGCTAAGGGAAATTCCAACCAGCAAGGGAACATAACTTCAGCAGATGAATAATTTGTGATGTTGAATGTTTGATACTCACGGTTTTCCTCCTGGGATGCCTGTGAGATTGGGAGGGATGCCTGGGACTCGCATGTGATGATGTGGATCAAAACCAACCTATAGGTTTCCCAAGCAAAACAAAAAGGTATATTAAAGATGGAGATAGGCAAGAGAAGACTGTTTAATTCACTTTCTCCATAGCATACTTCCCAAATTACAAAGAGACTGAACTAGATATAACCCCACAGGTCTTACTTTGATATGAAATTTGATATGAATTACTTTCAACACCAACTGCACTAGCAGCAAACACTTACCACTGGAGATCTCCCATAAGCTGCTGCCGCTGCAGCTGCTGCAGCTGCTGCACTCATCTGAGGGGAAATATTGTGCAGACCAGCGTAAGCAGCTCCAGGGCTGGTCAGCTCCCCATTCATTCCAGCATGCGGAACGATGCCAAACGGAGTTGGATAGGGACACGGCACTGCCATAGGTGTCCTTAAACCTGAAGCTATTGAGGGAAAAAAAGAGAGAAATCACACAGCCACCCCAGACCCATTAAATGAAATACGAGTTTCCTAAACCACTAAACCGTATTTATATATATATACACATATAATATTAAACGTATATAAAAACAAGCATATATACATATATACATATGTAAAACATATATAAGTAAGTTTTAAAGTGCTGAAGAACCAGTTCAGCATCCAATTTAAGCAGTCATAACATACTGATTTTGCCACTGTACATGGAAAGGAAATGAATGGCAGCAGTTTCACATTGCTGAGACAGACTGACGCTCACCTAGTGGGTCCACACCCGGGGGCTTGCCCGGCACAGGCCTCAGCCCAGGAGTGGAGTTGCTGCCTGGAGTTGGCGCATCAGTCCGTGGAGTTGGGGTATTTGATTTAGATACAGGAGTGGTAGATTTCTCATTCTAATTACCAAAAAAGAAAAGGAAAAACAGTGTGTTCGTTATGTTACCTTTTTGAGTACTGGCTGAAAAAAGAGCGGAAGACAACAAGAGCATGCACGATCAGTGAAATCTAGCTTTTGGGTTTGGGCTTCAAAAGTCACTGGCAATGAAGAGAAGCTACAGAGACAATGAAGAAGACAGAATGGCTTTGCAAATTAACTATAGCCTTCACAGCTTTCCTTGCCTGGGGCATCCATGTGATTCAGAATGAGGTCAATGACTGAAGATCATTGCCATCTGGCAATTATATTGGCAGCATGTGATCTATGGTGGTGGTCTCAGTCTGCTTGTGGTGGACATGCTCATGTTATGAGCTTCCGTGAGGGTCCACCTCCCAGCAGACAGGAAGAGCAGAAAAAACATACAACTGACCAACAACTCACACCCAGATCTGGGGCTGGTAACATAGGATGGAGACAGTGATGAGTATTAAGTCAGGAACTGTGCAGTGCTACTCTTGTGACAAGCTTGTTCATCAGACTCCCAAGCCTGAACATGTCATTCCATCACCTTTCCTGAGCACTACTTTCACTTTAAGCTTTTTATTTATTTTATTTCTTTAAATAATCATGTACCCTGACCTGTGAAGAACGGAGATGGGAGTTACTGTGCAGCTCAGAAATGTGATTAAATGTGGTCACAAACAGGAAAGGAAAGAACACCCCCGACTTGCTGGCAGCTCTTTTTTTGCCTTGTGATTTGTGATGCAAGTCAAGGAAGGCTCTTGTAAATGACAGATTACTTTTTAGATAGAAAATAAAAATTATTGTTGTTGTATATGGCCTGGTAATTCAAACAAAGCTAACAACCAAATCACATCCAAGCAGGAACTGAATTTGCTATAAACCACAGTGCAGGAAAACAGCTCAAGGAACCCCTGTGTACTCTTATTTATTCTTAGAATGACAGTTTTTCATATGGGGGAGGAGAAAAACATCTCTCAGCACAGCACATCTATCATCTACCCACACCACCAATGAAAATAACCTCTTCCTATACCAAAAAAAAGGCTGTGGATATTCTGCTTACTGTTTTATAAAATTTACTGAAAATTTTTTTTTTGAAATTAATGTTTCATGATGATTTACTGATAGTTGCGGAAATCCAAATGGTTTCTAGATAGAAAGCTGGTAAGCATTTGTTTCAGCTTATTATCATAGGTTTTGGAGACTTCAGAAGCACTTACAAGGCTAAGTTCTTTGGATTTGGAGGAAGGAGTACTGCTGGAGGATGCAATTGACGCCGGACTAATTGGTGCATCTTTCTTCAGCAGTCGAGTCTTGTCCAAGCCATTCTCTCGTGGAGAGTGTGCTGGGCTCCCCCGGGGAGAGGAAGGATCCTAAACATCAGCAATGTGGATTAGCATGAAAACTTCATACTACCCGCTAGTGCTTGTCTTGAGCAATTCACACTTTGGAGTGAAGTTCTGTCATAAAGTGTGACATCTTCCTTCAGTCCTTAAGTAATTTAGTTGGCAAAAATGTAAAATCAGTATCAATAATGAAATATTTTTAAAGCCTTAAAATTTGTTGCCATTAAACATGAAAAACTGTTTAAAATCTATGGATACTGAAAAATATTTGAAACCTATGGATATTGAAATAGGCAAATAAATCTATTTTGTTCAGTTGACAGACTGGAAAGGTTTAAGTTGACAGACTGGAAAGGTTTAAGGCACTTTAAAGGCACTTGGCAGACCTGATAAAGTTCACAAAAGAAGTCAGGGCCAGAGTGAAAGAAAACACAGATACTATTACAAGCTGCATCCTATCTGCTGGGCTGGGCTGGCTTCAAAAATCTCAAGCAGACTTTTGGTGTGAACAAGAAACAAAAAGGTCCTTTGTAGAAATAAGTATTCCAGATTTGATTTGCATTCTAAAGAAAGACCTGACTGGACTTCCTTACGCATTTCATGCCCTCTTATGAAGGCAAAGGCTGTAATCTTATTCATACCCAATACACCCAGAAATCGTTGAAGATACGACCAACCCCACCACTGCTAGTGTAAGGTATAAAAAACACAATTCTGCATACCTCATTGGAAACGTCAACTACCAAGTTATCATCACTCTTTTCACCATCACTGTCCTGCAATGACAGATCACAATGTGTAAAAATATATATTCGATATCCTGAAGTTTCTTAAGTACAAAGAAAAAAATAAGCCAATGAAATGCAAAGCTGCTCACAACTATGTAATATTTCCTTTACTTTAATCAAACTTTATGTAGTAAAAAAAATGCTGTAATATTTAGGTGCTTCCCCTTAATAGGTTCTCACAGCTACAGCATTCTTCCCAGTTTTCAGAACAGTGAATGAGGCCCGAGGATGAAAATCTTCACTCAGAGTTCCACTGCACTTTGGAGCCAAGCTATATTCCAGATTTATCAAGTTCCAGCCTAACTAATGCTCCATCCTCGTCCCCTGCCTTCGAAGTGCTCTGTATCCGTATTATCAAAAATACTATTAATCACACACACCCAAACCTTCTACCTATCACAGATGCACACAGTAAGAACACAGTAAAAACCTGACCATCAATTTTAAAATTAGTTGTGCAGTAGGAAATTGGTGAAATTACCGAGGAACACTTAAGTTTAACAGTGCACAACATAAATGTTTTACTCACATAACGAGCTGCTATTTCCTTCTCTTCTGTTTTCTGTTTTTTACTCTCTGAAGAGTAATCTGTTGAATTTCTGTGCTTTTCCGCTGTTCTGAAACTGGCTGAGGGAGATACAGAAGAGCTCTGCAGTTAGAAAAGAGATGGAGAAAACATATCAGATGCTCATTCCAAACAAGGGTTTATTTGTCACGTTCCCTCAACACAACTTAAGCCAATGAGGTGATTTAGAGCTGCTCTTATGGACAGCACTTTGGGTTTTAATCACTGATAGCTACCCAGCAAGTTTCTTGCGTTAAAAGTGCACTGCATTGCAAGATATACACATAAAGGAGAACAATTTACATCACTGAATAGTTGATATCTGTGGTGTCAACAGGATGAATGTAGAGCTACTTTGGACCATTTTAAGAATACTGTACATTGGCCTGGTCTTGCCTTGTTTCCTGTACAAACATGCAGGGTTAAATCAATACTGACCTCCGAGAAGGGGGGTGTGTATGTATGCATGCAGGAATCAAAACAAAAAGAACAATGAAATCAAAACAAGAAAAAAGATGACTCAAGGTAAGTCAGACCTCAGCAAACATTTGAATGAAGATTCCTAGCAAAGACCGAAGCTATCTTCTGAACGAACAATCTTGCAACTGGAAAGAATAGGGGAAAACACCTAAACTGGTTTTAATCCGTCTCCTTTTACAACTACCAGGTGTGCCTGCAGTAGACAGGAACACAACACAGTGTCTCAGGGAGTCTTGTCATTCTGCGGCCCTCACTTAGCAATGATGGTTGCAAGGCATATTTATGGGACAGGAGAGCAAGGAAGGTAATTTGTACTTTATGCACTCTCATCCAGCAATTCTGCTCTACTCCTTTAAACAGGAAAGGTGACATATATCAAGTCCTACCATATTTCCAGAGCTTGGTAGAACCTGTATCTTGGTATACAAACAAGGAAGTAATGAAAGATGCAAAGTTCCCTCTGGGATTGATTTTAGCAGCAGCAGCAGCAGCTTTTGGCCCTAATTCAAGAAAGCATTTAACCATGCGCTAAATTTTATCTCACACTGAAGTCAATGGTTGAACATACATAAGTAAGGATGTGTTCAGGCACTTTGCAGAATTGGAACTGACAGGAATGAAGATGAAAGTAATCCTCAGTCGAAACCCTGCTGACTGTTTCCATCTCTCTATTCTCCTTATATAAGGGATTCAGAGGAACAACAACTAATGAAGTCCTTACTACTGGATTTCAGACACTCCTGTTCATCCAGAAACTCTCATCTGGGGGGTTCTTCTTCCACATGCTATGACCAGTTGTTGTTCCTCATAAAACTGTAGGATATAGCACTCTGGTTTTGGGGTTCTAAAGGAATATCTCCCTAGGTTTATTTTAATCACTGCTACCAGGAACACAAAACCAAGAATTAGCATTTACATTGTGCAACTTCTGTTCCATTTCTTCTTTTCCTTAACTTATTACACCACAAACTTCTGGTAAGAATGAAAAACACTTAACCATGGAAACGGAGCTGCGATCATTGCCCAAGTCACGTAAGAGAACATTTCTCATTGCTGGGACACTCAGATCTCTACTTCTCTAAAATTTCCAGTTCTTGTCAACAGTAGCTCAGATTAATGAGTGTAGAATTTGGAAAACAAAACAAAACAATTTTTGGTTGGTGATTGCTATTTACCTTTTAAGTACGCTGAGTGGAAATTAAAATTTTAGAACAAAGATGGTGCCGAGCACAGCCTGTGCCTTTCTCATTTCCCTCCCTTCTTCCTTCCTGACAGTATACAATAGGTAGACAAGGATTTCCTATTGTGAGCAAGTACATCTTAAAATGAGTTCACTGATCTAGCTTTAAAGTAGATCATTAATCAACTATTATACTGTAAATGACACAAATTAAAAACGTTATTGTTTGCTCTGAAAAGACAATGTACGTTAAGGCATTTGGAGGCAGTAGTGACAGTAGCCACAGAAACCCTTATAATAAAGGCCAAGTAGAAATACACTATTAAATGAACTGATGGCTTGAAAGAATGTAATTGTTTACTGCAATGATATAGCATAGTCTTTTGCAAAAGATTTTAATAGCATACTCCTATTACATTTATATTCATTTACAGTTTGGGAGGCAGTAGCTTGTAATGTGAATTCAATTCATTATTTCTCAACTTCACCCTACAGAAAGCAAATTACTTTAAAACGAAGAAAAATAATCACCAGTAAACTACAAATTAGAGTGGTGTCTAAAGAATTAAAGCAAACTACTGCACTTATTTAAATAGAAATATTTATTTTCATAAATTTGAAACCATATAGTTTCATTTTTCACAATCTAGTTAGCTATGTGCTATACATACCATTTTAATCTTTGATTTCACTGCTTAATAAAGTAATAAATTAAAGCTCCCTACTAGAATGATAAAGTAGTTAATTATCACTAGCACATAAAGGATGAGCACCACATTGGGCACTGGGGCAATGGATAGTGCTTAATGGTTTTATTGCTTCAAAGATGGATCAGACTTGATACTGATATGAAAAGACGGTATCCCACCTGACATTAGTAGAAAAAATGGAGACAACTAACTTAATGATAGCTGGTGGGAAGAGTGGGCAAATTAGTGGAGTGAAGAAAGCAGGAAGAATCTAATTTCCCAAACTGAAATTTGGCCACTGAACTTGGATTAACATTATTTTACCTAAAGAGTCAATTACTACAGAACAAATTAAACACTCTCACTTAAAACTATTTCACCCCTTTTCTTGCATGGAGCCACAGTTACCCAACGAATCAATACTCCTGCAATACCAGCTTCTTTTCTGTTCAGTATTTAATGCATCTGCCACACAGGGATCTCTAACTTCATGGGACCTCTAGTACCGGTACTGACAGATCTAAATTTCTCTCTGATTAATAATGATATGTCAAGTACTGCTCAGCCAACAGGCTATGGTCTAGATCTTCACATGCACCTAACTCCTATTAACTTCAGTGTGTGAGGGACAACATTATTACCCATAACAAGTGCCTGCTAATTGTTTATCATCTTATCAACACCTGTAAGGATCTAGCTACAAATGAGAAATTACAAATGAGAAATACCTAGACTTAACAACGTCTTCATGGTTTCCACCGATATCAAATTCCAACATACAATCCTGTATACCCACACATCCTGGTTCTCGTGTGTGCAAGCCTACATATATATTCCTTGAGAGATTCTTACATATGCGAACTGTGCAAGGAAACCTCCATCAAAGCGCACCACGTAGCTGTCAGACTCTGCCCTGTTTCTCAATTAAAATATTGGTGCTCTTCTAACAGCTGCCTTTAAGAAACTGGAGTAGGATAGCTACTTAGAGAAATTAAGTGATTCAGCATTATACCTTTGCAGGCTGTAACTTAATGGGCCAGAGTCCTCATTTTAGTAACTATTAAAATTTATTGAGAAATAAAGACTTTTCGCACTGCTGTTTTCTTCAATAAAATGCATTAATCTACTAGAGAGAGAAGCATTTTCCTGCTAACCAACACAGAGTTTGCTCACATAAAATAATTAGATCAAACATAGGAAACAATATTCTTTGGTAAAAATGGGTTACATTTAGTTTCCATTTTAGCAAAATGTACCAGTTATTCATTTTCTGCTTAGGTAAGACATTTTTATTGATGTTAAATACATCACAAAATGCTGACAAAAAAAAAAAACATTTGAACAGATACATTTATAGAAACGCTGAGCACATTGCCTTGTAGTTTGCTTAAGAAGTGAATCTATTTCTAGTGCTGGATCCACACTATCTGTTGCACTAGACCATAAAGCATGACACGTTATACTTCACTGTGTATTTTGGGCAGTGCTGAGCACAGTGCTGAACAAAAAGATCACCCATCATGAAGGCCATTTGGAGTTTCATAAAGCAGTCCATTTGCTCTCCAATGCTTGCAGGGTGCTGCTCCTGGTGGAGTATCGGTGCCACACAGGAACAAATTAAACGATCATAAAGAGGGCAATATAAGCCTCTTACAGAGCCGTAAAATTCTCACCGGTAACAAGGCAAACATCTGCGTGCTCACTGTCTCCTTGGGAAAATTAATACTTCAGACTGCTTGGAAAAAAAAAAATCACAGGAATCACAATCACCATTTTAACCCCAGCTTCCACTGGAAGTTCCTTGCATTAACACAGATGACTCATGCTGGAACACAGCAGAAAAAAAATCAATATGGTCAGATTGTGCTGCCTTCCAACTGCTCTCAAATCCTGTAAGCCCCAACTCCCCATATGCTAGCTCCTGCAGATGAAGACCTGGCTTGAGCAGACTAAGTGATAATTAAACGGAGTAAGTGTTAAAAGTAATGACTAGAGATGACAGGATGAAAAGCCCTCCCACACAATAAAGCTGGTAACTCTTTAAAGCATTCATGAATATGACCATTCCCCAGCGTACCCTTACCGCTATGCCAAAATGATGTATTTGGAGTGTAATAATTAAAACAATAATTCCCAACAAAGTGGGAATTATGAGATAATTGACCATCCTGAAGTATTAAGCAAACTGCAGTAAAAGCCAAGGATGCTCAACGCTAAGGTCAATTACAGTATAATTATCTGAATGACATTATTGCTGTTATAAAGTCTGTTGAAAGTATAAAAGAAGCTAAAGAAACAATAAAAATGGATACAGCATGCATCACAGTCCAGGGATGACCGGACAGTAATGCTGCTTGGTTGGATGGTTGGCACCAACGTTGTACGTGGGTGTACAACCGCCACAGACTGCCTGCAGGCACTGCTCCAGGCCTGGGCAGGCACTGGCTGCTGCCCTGTCCCTCCAGCTTCCCCAGCACCCTGGGCTGCTGCACGGAAGCCACCTGAGACCCTCTGCCTCTTCCCTTCAGAAACCACCAGCAAACCACCTATCTGGGTTTGTCTCGCCTGCCCCTCTGAAACTGCTGGTGACCATCCTGCCTCTGCTGCCTCTCATAGCAGCAGGCTTCAGATGATCTGTGTGAAAAGGGCTTTCTTTTTTCTGTTTCAGACTCAATCTTCCCACTCATTTCGTCATGTCCCCTAGATCTAGGGCTGCAGGAGTTGGTGAACATAGCCCGGCATTACCCACTGCCTTGCGGTTTTGCACATCATCCCTCAGCCTTCTCCTCCCCAGACTGAAGAGGTCCTACCTTCCCAGCCTCCCCTCATCAGGTGGGTTGCTCCATCCTGATGGCTGTTTCAGCTGCCTTTCCCTGTACCTCCTCCGTTTTGTTTCCCTTGAGACATGCAACCAGGAACCACACACGGCGCCCTAGCACCAGCCACCAGACACAGAGCAGCAACACTTCCCCTTTAGGATAAGGCCTGCACCAGCCCAAGCCAAGGCAGGAATTGTCACCATGCTGCCTTCCCTCAGGTCGTGGAAGAAAACCCCACCAGCTACCAGGTTTCCTCCAAAGCCCTGCCCAAATCACATGCTGCCCCCCTGAGCTCAGGAGATGCATGTGTGGAAGAGACAAACAGCTTCACGGAGCCCTCTTGCCTCTTCCATGAAATGGTGAAGGAAGTCGCCGAGCCTTCATCTCCACTCCTCTTTTTAAAGGCAGGTGATTAAAACTGTCTGGAGCAGTCTGTCAAGGCCATGTCACACACCCATGGAGAAAAACTGCAACTAAGCTCCCACGTATCAAATGTTCTTCATGGCTCCAACTATAAGGGAACACCCATCTGTTTAAAAAAAAAACATTTATTTACATACTTCTGTACGCATATGTACAGTACTTCCATTAAACTGCGGGAGGTGGTGTGAAATACCATGGGCTGCTCTGTAGGTACCGTATGGTGTTGTTTGTACAGGGGCTGTGTTCCTAAGGTCACCCACACCTCCACTGCTACTACAGCTTTTTGCTCTTATTATCACTATTACTACATCCCAGAATCCATGCCAGCCTCACTGAATTTCTGCTATTTGCATTATTTTAACAACATCCTCCCTTTGCTGTCCTTATTTAGGCAACTAGGTTTTCCTTATCCCGTTATGTATACACAACAGATTATGATCACACGAATACAGCCCAGAATAGGCTTATCGAATGAGGAGAGACCCAAGTATTGTTCCCCACATATATCACCAGTCACAGTGAACATTTTAAATATTTCCAGCTGCTCATTTCCAACTTGTTTCTCTACTTACCCAAACTAAAACCCAAAACCTAGTCTGCCACACCAAGATCAAGCTGTGTTTTTTGTCTCATTCACTGCCTTTTCCCTGTATCTGCGTTTTCAGATACCAAAGTCTCAGTAATTGTTTGTGAAAAATGCTACTAACTAGCTAAGAAAGACACAGAAAAAAGCTGTTTTTAATATCACATGACCCTGCCTGAGCTAACTGAATCGAGCTTAGTAATCAAGGGTGTGATAATTATTTTTAATACAAACTATGATTAAGATGCAAACTTTGAAGTTTTATATAGCATTTTTACCCACTAATTAACTTCACTAATTGCAAAATTAATGAAGTTAATTAGTGGATAAGAGTGTCAAAAAAACATCAAAGTCTAGATGTGCAGTGCTGCTGCAAGAGCAACAAAATGGCCGTAAAAAAAAGCCAACAGTAAAAGGAATGTGTGGGCTCAGCAGTTCATCTTTGAAAGACAAGTGTTCTCAGAAGTTTTACATGAATAAAAATATAGATATGTATATCCATTATGCATATGTGCTTGTAATTTCTTTAAACATAATCATGCAACTGTTTACACGGGTGATCTGCTTGCCCTGCTGGCACCACTGTGATTTCTAATCTAACCTAGTCAAAAGCACCGAAGTCTAGATGTTACAAAAGGGGTGATAAAACAAACAATAAACCACTACGGCATGCATGTTAATTCCAGTTGTGTATTTTAACATACACTTATCAATTTGCTATAAACTGTGCCGGCCACACAGGAGAAATTGGAGATACCCAGCAATTTTGACATGTAATCCTGTCAGCATGAGCTGTTGTTTCTCCAGTCCCTCCTGGTGTACAGGCGCACAGTGGTGGCAGGAAAAGGAGGTGTTTAAAGCAATGGCAAGGGCTGCCGGCTAGCCTTTCACAGATGGATTTTTGCAATAAATCCTTTAAAATACAGCTTCTCCAGTAATCACTGGCTGAGGGACATAACACACATAAGGCCTAATCACTGCTGACACTGTGAGGGTCAAAGGATGGAGAGAAGAACCGATGCGGCTTAAGTACAAGCAGTGAAGTAGTAGAGGAGCATAGCTGTGAGGCAAAAAGGAAAGACAGGTTTACGTTAAAGTATATCTTAGCACAAGCACATGAAGGTAGTGAAATCAAGCAGTGTGGCAAGAATAACAAGCATCCTTTGGTAAGCAAGACGGTTTGAACAAAGGACCTGGTTTCAGCAGGGAACAAAAGAAAAAGAAACAGATGGGGCAGGAAAAGGAGTTAAACACTTCTGATAGGTTTACAGAAGCTTCAAAGTTCACGGATTACATTTACCATCAAGCCCGCTCTTGTCCACATCTGCCAACTTGTAAATATTGAATTTAATTGATAGTAACACAACCCAGGCATTGTCAAACATCCTCCCCTTTAATCCGCAAAGCAATTCACCTGATCCATTTCCCACTCGCTGTCCCTCAGTTCAGTCTCCTCCCTTTTGAACAGACCCCAAACCAAGACCATGGGCTTCAGCACACAGAAGAGCAGGTGATTTGGACAGAATGAAGAGATTTACAAAAAGGTGTTAACACACAAATTACAACTGGTACAGGGAATACAGAGGATGAGAGCCCCAGGGCATATGCAAGATGCAACGGAATTCTGTCGCTAATGATGCCAGAACAGATAAACACTCCTGAAAAACCAAGGTGCACAAGTGCAGAAATGCTACCTGACAGAGAAAATTCTAGTGCTGGCATATTGGAAAATAAATGCCAAAATCTGGGACAAGCCAGCATATCAGTCATCACAGCGTACAGAATCCTAAACGTTATTTTAACCAAAATCAGAGACACTGAAACAGAGGGGTCAAAGGCCAGTGAGTTACAGAGATTCAGAAAGACTGAGGGTAAATACAATCATCTCTGGAAATCTGAGGAACAGAGCTGTGCCAAGGAAACACAGAACTACAGCTCTGCTCTTCTCAAATATTTATTTGGGGTTCCAATTACTGATCTCTCATGCTATTTCCTTCAGCAGAGACCTGAAACAGTTTGAGCAGCTCTAGCAAAATAGAGGCAGAAAGAGAGAGTGTTGGGAGTTAGCTAGAGAGAACAAGTGAGGGAGAACACGCAATCACAGGATAAGAGAAAAAGCTCAACCAGCCAGAGCATTCAATGCAGCAATTTAATTGTGGGCTCACCACCATGAAAGAGAGAGAGACAGATAACCACCAGCCTGCATTACAGGCTTTGATTCAGCAGCGTGCCACAACGCGAGGAAAAGCAGCGGCGCTATGTGAACATTCTTCAAAAGCCGGTGATGGATGCACACAGAAAATTCCCAACATCCAATGTATCTCCAGAATATTAACACTAATTACATTTCCATAGCAGCTGAATCTAAACAGAGCACACAAGGTAATTTGGTTAGTTTTAGAACAGTAAGAAAACACTAAAGACGGAATGTTTTATGATATCCATTAAAGGCCTGTGTCAGTATGCTTTATACTTTGTTAAAAAATATCTATAAGAATCAAGAAATCCCTCCGAAGAACAGCTGGCCCTTTTCTCAGACTGAGTACCAAAGTAAAACTGTTATCCTTTCACTTTGCACAGTAATTAAAATGGACTGTATGGCACTGAGCCAAGCTGAACACGAACACTTCCCTGCAGTGGCTCAAGCCACGGGGGTTATAAAAAATATCGTCAGTACTAGCAACAGAGGTCAGGAGGTAAAAATACACACACATACACACCCCAAATTTTCCATGTTAAAGTAATAACAATCAGGTTTTAAGGTTTACCTTCTCTGGGGATAGCTAAGCGGATTCACTTTTCATGTGACAGGTCCTAACAACTTTCTCCAGGGATTTACGTTCCCTATCTAATTCTTCACTTTGACCGGAAGGATATAACCTGGCACTAATTAGCCTTTTTTGTTGCTGTAAAACCACAGAGATCATGTCTGAGGGCAGTCTCATGGGACATTCCATTTAGCTGCTTTCAGGAGACATTCAGATCAGATACTTTGCCCCAGTGCCCCACATTTTTAGTTTTGGGTACATCTAACACAGGTTATATCCATGGCAAAGGCATCAATTTGAGTTTTCACATTTCCGTTCCTTTCCAATGTATCCATATATATAAATTCTTCAGAGGAAAACATGTTCATTTTTTTCTTTCTGCCTGTCTCGAAAGTTGCTTTGCTGCAGAGATGACCTAGGAGATGACAAGAAAACAACGCAAATGATCGTTTTTACTGAATACTTCAAGGGTACCACTAATGATCTTTCTCCACACTTTCTAACTTGTTCCATCTCTTCCCCTTATTTTTAATCTTATTTTTTCCTGACTTGACCAGTAGAAAAGTGATAGGAGAAGTTATAGAGGGTAACAAGATTATAAAAAGCACACTAAATTTCAATAGAAACATTATGTTTACTTGCACATTGCTTCAATCAGCAGCAAAGCATTCATGTTTATCTTGGGTATTAAATCAGAGACTGGCAATTTGCTCACTCATCTCTTCCTGTGTCAGATCTTGTGCTGCTTTTGAAGACCAAATATACTTCAGCCTCTTCTAGTACCCTCCATGACTGAGGAAACCAGAGCCACTGCTACTCCTCCATCAAAACGTAATTCATTATCCAACCAGTGCAGGTGAATAAAACATGACTGGGTGCTATTAAATATTTGCAAATTACAGTTCATGGCGATTCTGAAGAAAAACATTTTCTCAAACATCTAAAAAAATATTTTCCAGAAAGAAATCTTTGAGCACTACCACTCACCTCCCTGCCCACATAACATCCAAGCCCAGTATCTTTGCCTCACTTCATTTATACTCACCTACTTGTGTTCCCAAGACCCTTGTTCAGGAAATTATCCTATTTCCTATTCAGGAAAGCGCTCGAGCAGTTGCCAGATTTGAGGCACACACTTTGATTTCAGAGAAGTCACAAGGCAGATAAAGAAATGAGAAGAATGTACATATGTGCTGAACTTTGGATGCCTACTGTGTGCTACCCTGAATCAAGACCTCAGCTGGTTGCAAAAATAATTGTGCCCAAACTTATTTTTCAAATCAAGGATTGTGGTAAGTGGAATGGATAGAACAGTGGTAGGAGCACAGATCCTGCAGTCAGCCTTAAAGCAGTTACATCAGTATATAATAGCACATTATATGTACAACACCTACTTTGAAGACTGAGAAAATAAAACACACAGTACTTCTGCCAGATTTTTAGATGCATTACAGCTCCTGAACATCCTAGAGCTTTGCCAGGAGAAGCAGCAGTAGCTTTTATTTTTCTGGTCCTTTCATTATTTATATTAGACAGGTCATGCTGTTAATTTTTTAAACGTTAAAAGCACAATCAAATACTAACTTCAGGCTAGCTGGAGATGTTTTGATGTCAGGAATGAGCAGCCAATACATTTTTAATTCAGGTTAGAGGAGAGGAAACGCAAAAATCTCCCTCTTCTACTCCCCATACACTCTGCCAAGTAGTTAAGTGTGATAACTGGCATGCACGCACATGACCTTCTGTTCAATTCAAATGAGTTATCTCAGATAATTTGTGAAGACTGTTCTGTCTCATTTAAGTCCTTCATAGTATGATCCATCTTCCCCTTTGCTTTTGTTAAGGGAAGGCTACAGTAATCCCCCTAAAACAGCATTCTGGCAAACACTCCTAAATTATGTAATTCACTAGGTTCAACTCTACTGTTACAATCATTTTCAAGGAAGATAAGCATAATACATTATCATTATAGCTATACAATCCTGAGTTGAATTTTCCTTGGCTGAATTCCTAACATTTTAATGCTGAAATTGATCTGTTTTAAAAACATCATGCGAAAGGTTTTTTAAATACCATACATGCTCAAGCTTTTTATTTTAAATGGTTTAGAAATGAGCTGGTAGAAATAGGGGAAAAAAAAAAAATCTTATGTTCTCTAATCTAGCATTAAGTACATTTTAAAGAACAACCGGCATGTTTCCAAACAAACTATTGCAGTGTACAAATTACCCAGCAGGGATGGAGACAACAATACCTATGGTGTGGGTTTAGATCTGCGAAGAAGTTGACATTTCATCAAGGTTGTCTAGGAAACCATTTTTAAAATTTATTTAGAAAACAAAATGAAAGATGTTTATTTCCATTTGGGATGCTTATAGAAAAGCTGGCTAGTAACAAGTTTATTAAAATGACAAGTTCAAGATACTTTCCTTGTTGACTGTAAATAACCACCCTGTGAGCCAATTAAGAACATGGAGATCAAAGGCCCAAGCAATGCTATAAAACGAGTCACAGTATTAAGAGAAATCTTCCTCAAGCTACCCACAATATGGGAAATTTCCTCTACCCACCCTTCACTCTCCTAATGGAACAGCAAAGATAAGCCTTTTTCAGTTTGCTGTGGAGTAGGTAAAAAAACTTATACCTACATGTTACTGGACACCTAAGCAAGTGGCTTGATTTTATGCATGGTCAGGGACTGTTTTAGCTGTTAAGACTGATCCAGATGAGACTTGAAGCAGCTAGATGGCGAGAAGGCAAAAAAAAGAGTTGGGGAGGTGTATTAGGATTTTGCCTCTGATTTGCAAAATGGGTTTCTCAGTTGGGAAGTGTTATTAGATCCCAGATTGCAGCAGTTTGTCAGTGCATTTGTTCTCCTTAGTAGCTGCCAAGACCGTGACTTTTCGAGGCAGAAGTCAGCATTGCTAGCAACCTGTCTCCCAGTGCAAGACTTGACTATTATTATGATCTCTGCACACATCAGATTCAAATTTGACATCAATGTAGGGCATGCTTGTCCTGATGAGTGAGTGGAGTCTTTTCACCGTGTGCGCAGAGAGCTGCCAGCAAGTCTCTCACTAGAATTTAAGAGGCTGAATTGTAAGTCACACCTCTGTTACTGACTGACATCTGGGCTGCCTGAGCTAGAGTGTACTCTGCTTCCTTGCAACACCACCTTGCTTATTCCTAGACACAGTTACATCCTACCCTAGGTCAGAGAAAATCTTGAATTTTCATTAGTGCTTCCTGTAATTAAGGGACAGATGCTGAAAGCACTGAGTCCATTCCCCTCAATTTCCACATTACTGGGTGGAAGCGAGGGAAGGGCTTTTAGCATTGTTGTGGCCAGTGAGATCGTCAGACTGCGCGTTGTGCGCAGACTTTAGTTTTGACAGTAAATGTAAATTTCCATTTAAAGACACCTAGAGCACCAGATGGAGCCCTTACAGTGAGAAAGTGTAACGAGCTCTTTCACAACAGGCATAATTGTATCCAGAGCTCCAGCCCACAGATGGAAATCCTTCTTCTCTGCCTACACCATCTCCCCACAGGGCACTTTCACTACCGCCAAAAATCACATTCCCATACCCACCTGTGGGGCTGCTCCCTCTGCAACCAAGCCAGAAGACACGGGGGAGCGCCTTGGAGCCCCTCAGCACCCCACGTTAGCTGCGGGTCTCAGTGGTGTGCTGCACAGCATGGTACACGACTGCTGAGCGGGTCGGTTAGGTGCGGGGGACGTGGCAGGCGTGTTCCCTGTCCTGTCGCTCTCCCAGCAGTGCAAGGGGGTTCCTCAGACTCTGCCACATCTACAGCCCCCAGCACTACAGACGGATCTGCTCCACATGAAAACAGCAATGTGATCAAACCCCGAGGAAGGATGAGAGTTCAGACAAAGCTTCTCCTCTGAAAAAACGTCCAGAGACTAGGTACTCGGCTGAAACAGGTATTAGCCCTGAAGGACTGAGCTGGCAAACTTAACCCACAAGAGCTACGACCAGAAAGCATCACCTATACATTTGCCCTGAATGGGACTCAAATGCACTGAGAGATTGAAAAGGAGGAAGGATCAAAAATTGTGTTTATATTTGGGAAATATAGGTTCAGTAGTCTGCTCTTTTATCTGATTGTGTGAAGTCAATTAAGCCTCTTCATGTCTCAGTTCATTATCTATAAGATAGGGATAATTTCAGAAGCCTAGAGAGCCTTTCTTTTCTTTGTAGGGTTGGTGAGAGGATTAATGTGTTGAAGATTTGGAGGTACTTCAGTATTATGGGGATGGATCCATTAAATACCTTAGACTGGAATGGACAAATAAGGGTGGAAAAAAAAAAAACGTTCCTTGAACCAGCAAAAACACAACCACAGCAATCCAAATACTATAACAGAGTGGCTATACTCCAGCAACTAATAGGTCTACAAATAGTAATTTTAGCCTATTCTTAATTTGCATAAATCCATATCACACAGACATATGAAATGTAAAAGAGGAAACACTTCTGCATTGTTTATAAGCCTGCCATCAGCTGAACTCAGAGAGGCTAAAACCGCTGCATCTGAGATGTAACTAAGTACCACCGAACAATATTTCAGAAATTGTTTTTTTATTATTATTGTTGTTGGTTTTGTTTGTTGTTGTTGTTGTAGTTTGTTTGTTTTCTGAATTACCCATGGGTAACAGAATTAACCAGGAAATCTGCTATCTGCAGGCTTGTCTTTGAAATGATTTTTCTCAAATTAAACTTATGCATTTGAAATGTGAACAAAGCCAAACCTGCAGCTGCCTAATAAACTCAGATCTGTACTTCAAAATGCATAAGGCCATCTCAAAGACAGCCAGATGTCAGATGAACCTCTCTGATTTTGCAGAGCCAGTCTTCCCATCATTACTTGTTTTACTATAGCCTACTAAGTATGCAGTCATACCCTGCTTTCTGCTACACAGTGTTTGCAATTACAGCACTCCATAAATATAAAAAACAAACAAACAAACAGGGTGTGTGCTTATCTGATTAAAATCCAATGTAAATTTTATGCAAAATAGGTGCAGCCCACTGGCACATGTCAACTTGCCAATAAAGACCTTCTGTGCTGAAGGCTTGTGCATCACTGATTTAGGGCATCATCTCTCTGTTGTTCTTATTCTGTCTCATTATTTTACACTTTCCGATGCTCTATTTTTAATATCCCTTCCCAACTCTGCTCTTATTTCTATCTGGATGCTGGCACTCCACTTTCTTACTGTCTGATGCCAGTCTATGAAAAAAATCTTGCACCGTAACGCGTAATCACTTTGCAATTTGGGTGAGTCCAAATCCATTCTCAACCTATGTAGTACACCACTCATCTCCCTTCTTCTTGCTCCTGTAATCATTCACAACTATTGTTACTCCAATGCAAATTCTTTCCAGAAGCACTTTCCTGCTTCCAGGTCTCAGTTTCCCAAAACTCGTGCTTTCTCCTGGTAAAGCACAGCTTGGGGCCATTCTTACAGGTCCATGAGCAAAGCAGATTAGCCTAAAGAGCTAACTCTCTGTAACCAAGTACAGGGGAAAGTGCATTTCACATGAAATCAGAAAACTACCCAAGCTTGATTAAAAAGCACCCAGGCAATGCCATAGAACATTCATGAGTTATTTCTTCTGAATTCTCGCATAATTTAGATGACTCAAAACTGGATTTCCCAAATGCTGTGCAGAGATGATTATGGGATATATTTATTTTGATTGGGCTTTAAGTCTCTATTTTTCAGAGATTTCTCACTTTTCCTTCATTCAGGGTTGAAATTTGCTATGAGAATTTCTTTAGCCCCCTGCAGGTATTCCCTAAAGAGAGAGACAAAAAGAATTGGGGATTCATCATGCACAAGCTGATATTTACAGTAACACCACTCCCAGTACCTGCCTGCTGGAAATAGCTTGATATTTCTTCACTTTCTTTTAATATTTGTAGGATTAATAACAAATTCAGGCCCTGATCCCACAATATTTAACATCTGGGCAAAACGCTCCTTGCTGACGTCCACAGGGCTCTGGTTTGGCACAACAAACACACTGCAAGTTACAAAAAAAAACCCTCAGCAATGGCAGCAGTAAAAGGCAATTTCTTCCTTATCTCTTTTTGTGCTTCCCTTCTTTTGTTGCTGTGAAGAGGCTTGGAGCAATATGGCAACCATAACAAAGGGGAATAAAGAAAACATTCATGGATGATTGTTCAAAGTGGGTCATAAATGCCAAGATTACCTTGCTACTACAGTATTTGGTTTTAGGACAACTTGAAGCTGTACAAAGGCAGGCAACAAAAAATACCTCCATATGACAAATTTGGTGCTACAAACCCTTGGGGTGCCTCAAATACCACCAGGTGCACACACTGCAGCAGAGGCAAGGAAGACCTTTGTGTGCCTTCATACAGCTGCAGAAAACTGCATTTTCTCCTCTCATCACAGCGGCATCTTCAACCCTGCGAACTCTATTTGCCACTTTCCAGTTGACCTGCACAATACTCGGAGGTTGATTGTTACAAGAAAAGTGTAGCTGCAATAACAAATATGAAGCATCTCTCCTGCTAAGTGGTAAGACCTTCCAGATCATACATTAACTTCCTCCATGACCAGCCACGGTAACCATATTTCACAACGCATTAAATGTATTAAGGGTCCCATGCAAACAATGCAAAGGCACAAAGCTCAGAGCCAGAGACAGCTAGAATGAACTTGCACCTCTTCCAGGGCCGAAACAGCCTTTTCAGCAAAGATATCCTAAAGTAACTCTATTCTTCTCCCTCTATTTTCTGCCATCCCTCATGAAAGACTTGAAAAGAAAGGACAGCTGACAAAAAAAGAAGTGGCAAAACCGCGAGTCAGACAGAGGTAAAAAGGTTAGACTCTGGGAGCCAGAAACCACAAGGATAGACCTCTTAGACACGTATTTTTAAATGCTTCCTTTTGCTCTCCTTCCTCTCTTCCAGAAAGACTAAATGCAAAATGAAATCATCTTACAGAAGGACAGCCGCTTCCCCCCCTGTGCTCAATCATTCCAGTCACACTATGTTGTCCAGTAACCTGCATTGATAATTCCTCATGAATAAAATGCCAACATTATCATCCTCAGCTATGTTGTTGACATGCTTTTGCTATTTCACTAAAAATACCATTAATTTTCTGGCTTCACAACAGCTGAGCTACTCCCCATTTGAATATACAAAAGAGTATTTTGTTTAAACCAAATTAAAAGCGTTCCAGTAAATGACTTCAATTTTGCTGGCTATACTACTTCAGTGTATACTGCTCTATTTAATCCCCTCTTTTCCCAACTCTACCCCCCTTCTACCTCCCCCTCCTTTTCTTTCTTTCCTTTTTTTTTTTTCCCATCCCTTTTTATACTTAATCCTTTCATGCCAGGAACTGGATTTGCCCAGCAAGACATCCACAGTCAGAAAGCGCTTGAAAAATGTGGTGCCAAAGAGTTAAGGCGATGGTGAAATTGCCTCCACTCTGTTTTTATTCACCTGTGTTTGCCAAAACATATTTAGCAGGGAGGAAAGGAAGCAAAAGGGAAGGGGGGAGCACACAAACACTGAACACACCTTCCATTTCCCATCCTGATTAAGTGTCGACATTCCCCATTTAAGTTAGAATGAAAACCACCATTACTGCCAAGCCCTCCTGGCATCTCAACACTTTATTTGTTCCCATTTGTATCTAATGCTTTTGTCAACAGTTCAACAAAAGTCAAAGCAAACAACCCACTACAAACACTGGGGGTAACAGCAACAAGCATGAATCCTTCACAATTAACCAGCCCAGCTGCTCAGTGCCTGTCCAGGCTGCTTTCATTTACAACAGTGTCAACAAAAGGCTGAAACCCAATAACTAGGTGGGTCAATACTACCACTGTAAACCCTCCAGAGAAGGAAATGCTGTTCTCCTGCTTTACTGCTTCAGCAAACATGCAGAATAATTCAGTTAGATAGACAAGTGCTTGCCTAATCATTTGTTGTCTGAATTATTCAAGGCTTTCCCCGTAAACTACTAAATAATGGCTCTTCAAATATTTCCCAGGAACTACCAGATGTCCGAAAGGAGAAAATAAAACATTAGGCAAATTCTGACACAGCAGAGGACAATGGTAACCTATGATCCTGAAAAGCGTAGTGTTCAGAGGATTAATGACTTCCTACGCATTGTTTCTGGTGTTACTGTATAGAAAGCAAACAAGTTTTTAAAATACAAGTGTTATGCACACATAGGTCTATTAGTTGCCTGATCTTAATCCAGCATAATCAAGCCTGCTGCCTACAATTTTTCTTCCTCTTTTCAAGTGTAAGTTGTAAAAGAGCCCTCTCCAGAGAATAGCTAAGACGTGAATAAAAATAAGCACAGCAGTTAGTAAGGTGGACACAGGCAACGTGCGTTTATTCCCACATCTCTCTCCACTGCTCATTTGATCTCTTACTAATCACCCACCTTAGTGTTTCTTTCTCCTCGGTTGTCAGGCGAATGTTCATGCGCTTTTCTCCAGAGGTTTCGTGAAGGTTCATATTTATGCTTTCAAAAAGCAGCGTAAACCAGTACTACAAGGCAGCACTTTTAAGTGGTATTTCATTTTTTACCTCATTTGTCTCTTCAGTGCAGGCCAACAGCCACCTTCAGAACATACATTTCCTTCGTTTTGTTGGCTTTGGCCATAACCACATAACTGCATTAAAATATTGTTTTTAAACTTTAAGAAAATGTTAGTTAACAAGTATAGGTGCTTGTTTTGATTTAATCTTACGTTTGGCACCAATAAGCCTGGATAATAGCAACCGCTTCATCTAAGACCAGTTTACGTATACATCACAGAGTAGTGTTGCACGGATACATATTTTGAGCCAGAACACAGTATCAAATACATTTATAAATATTTTATTTTTGACATCCACAGTAGCAATCGTGCATGCTGAATATCTAGTATTCCAAAGAGAATCCCTGGCAGTTTTAAGACTTAGCAAAACAGCATGAGAAATTCTGTCTGTATGTCAAATTAAAGCACATATTTTTGTTTTTATAATTAAAATCTGTAACATATTTTGTTTGTAAAACAGTTTTAGAGTGATTGCACTGTAATAATCTCTGGAGTTCTGTGTTGTCAACATAAAAACCTTCTTCAGTCAAAAAAAATTTCATCCCATTCCTGTCCAAAACAATTATGAAATGCTTGTCTACTACGTAGATGTGGCTATGTCACTTTGTGATTGCCACAGCTGTTTGTAGGCATTCCAGCCCTACTCCACTTGGTGGGCAACTTCAGTTACATTTACTACTATAAATCAAACTAGCACTATTTGCAACACTAGGTTTGTTTATCAGTAGTCCTAACAGCAGCACCTTCATTGGTTCAGTTGACTAGCAATATTTGTAAAATGGTTTAGGGTCCATGGGGACCAAAGGCACAGTGGAGAGGTACTACAGCACAAAAAACACTTGGTATCAAACGAGTTTCAACTTGCACAGACAAACTGGAGAAAAGACTGCACCGTCTGGTGCTAGATACTCTCAAGAGAACCAGGGAGAGAGAGACAGGGAGAGACAACATTACACCAAATTTCCCCCCCTTCCTATCCTACGGAGCAGGAAGAAGGGCCCAAAAATGGCACTTCCAGCCTGTGCCATGGCTGGCGGCAAGGCAGCTACCAGAAAATCTTCATGAAGCACACAAGAGTCCCACAGAAGGTCTGCTAAGTGCTTAATTGCTTTCAAATACCCCGCGGTGTGATATAAAGCTTTCAGGCTGCCTAGGTGGTGAGCATACAGTGCTTTTTACAAAGGCACCAAACTGACCCTGGACAGACTGTCTTTATGCTGAAAGCAGGGTGCCTTTCCTACTCTAACACCAATTATGCATACTGACAGGGCACCTTACATCAAGGGAATAGCAGTAAAAGGGTTTCTCTCTCCCCACAAGGTTTACTGGTAATTGATTTTAAAGGGCTTATTTTTACATTATTCAGACATTTTTCAGAATTCCTCTTTTTTTTTTTTTGCAGTACGGGACAGCAAAGCTCACTACAAAATATTTGCAGGTGAAAGAATTGAAAGGAACTCCTTCTCGAAGCAGGGGAGGAAAAACATAACACTTGTTTCCTGCAGGGTCACAATAAATTGCAGTTTGGCATTTTTAAAAGCAGCCCCGAAACAGAGGTGCGACGGACCTGTGGCATCAACAAAAACGAATTCAGCAAACATCAGGGAGAACCAAGGCACTCAAAGGCACGATTATAATTACTTCAAGCCAATTACAGTGCTTTCCTAACGCCCGGCGCTGCAACATCGCAAGGGGAGGCTGCGTGTTACTGAGGTCAGCGCTGGCTTTCTAACTCCAGCAGTGACCTCCGCATCGTCTGGCCGCTCGTTACCGAAACAAAACGAGCGAAGGGCTCGGCAGCTCGCCAGGCTCGGCCAAAACCCGTGCCGATAACCACTCGGACCCGCGGGGCGGCCCGGAGTACACCGGAGGACGAGCGGAGCGCTCGCCCCGGAGATCAGGGGGGGAAGGCGGCGTGCCCAAACCCTTCCCCTCCCCGCCCCAGGCTATGGGGAAACCTCCCCGAGCTGCCTCTCGAGAGGCTGGGGCACGGGGTGCAAACACAGCAAGCCTCGGCGCTCCCTGCGGAAAGCCCGCACCTCGGAGAGGGGCGACCCGAGCACATCATTTTGCTCCAGCACTTCATTAAGTCCCTGCCGCCCTCTGCCAGCGCTGAGCTTGTTTCCAGTCCCCCCCTGCTCGGGTCATGTGTTTTCCCGGCGAAGCCGGGGCCAGAAGCGAGCCAACAGCGCCCCGACGGCACCGCGGGGACGGAGCGGGGCGGCCCTGGGTCCCCCGGCGCCGAGGGAGGAACAAACTAAAAAAAAAAAAAAAAAAAAAAGGAAAAAGGTTAATTCAGAGATATGCATGCGTTTCTCACACAGGGTGCCCCGCGGTTTGTTGCCAGGGCGACGGGAGACCACCGGCGGGCGCCTCATTGGCTTTATCAAGTGCGCCCCGGGACGCGGAGAAGGGGAAGGGCCGGGGGAGGGAGCGCAGGGAGGGATCCCCGCTTGCAGCCTGCAAAGCCTCAGCCTGCAAAAACCCTAGGCTGCAAAGCCCCATCCCGCACAGAGCCCGTCCCCCCCGCCAGGAGCCGTCCCGCGGGCCGCAGCAGCGTGCCAGCAGCCGCTTCGGCAGCGGGACGGAGGGAGGGGAAAAGAAAGAAGGAAAAAAAAAAAAAAAAAAAAGGGGGCGCACCGGCTTCCCAGGCACTGTGCGCGCAACCTCACCGTCTCGTTTTTGGATCCCCTCCCCGGCAAGGGAACTCTGCAAAGCCGCCCGAAGGAGCCGCTGCTCCGCCGCGTCTCCCGCCCCTTCCCCGTCCTCCCCTCGCTCCGGTCGCGACTGTCACGACTATCGCGGCACCGGCATCAGCAGCAGCGCGCACCAGGCGTTAATCCAGCCGGAGAGCAAAGCGAGGAGGCGAGGGCGGCGGAGGGGATCAGTGGCCGAAGCGGCAGGTTCGCGGGAGAAAGAGCACGCAGAGACAATCATTTCCTGGGAAAAGCTAAAGCCTAATGAGAATTTACTCTGCCGCCTGTATTCAGACAACCAACCCTTTTGTGGCTAGGGCTTCCTGAGTGACAGAAACCCAGGGCCCCTTAATAGGATTTCCATATTATTTCCAACACCTGCCTAGAAGTTATTTGTTTACATTGAAGGAGGCAAGATTCTCAAATCAGACATCTGCTTCTGGTTCAGGCATATCTCAGGAAACTATCTAGAAAGAAGCTTTGTTGCTATGGAGACATTTTTATTTTCTTCCCTTAGTTGGCTGAAAAAAACATTAGCATTTCCAATTTTTTGTTCTTCAAAAGGCCAAATGTCGCTCAAGAAAACACAGAACTTTTCAAATCGTCATGCAGAATAGGCTAATCGAGCTTTAGATGTTTAATTAATTATTCGACTCAATTAGAAGTGTACCAGAGAGAGGCGGGAGGCCCGGTGTAACTTTTCTGCAAATTCTCCTCAATGGCTGATTCCCGCTGGCCAGCGTAATTGCTCAAAAACACATCTAAAACTTTGCAATTCATGATGCACTCGACAATCTTTCATAACAACTTAGGAATCAGTCAGACCACTCATTTCCTCCAGCTTCTTCTAAAATCAGCCTCAGAAACTGAAAACACTCTAACTGGGAATTTACTTCTTTCCCAGCGCGGGGGAAGAGAGAGCAAGAGCCGTGTAACACCAGCATTAACCTGCTACCAGCACTCGGTGTCTTCAGGCAGGGGACGGAAAGTTGCAGTGCATTTCACCCACGTTGCTGACTCCACAAGGTAATCTCGTCTCCTCTTCTCCCTCTAGTAGATAATTAGAATGCCCAATGAATCCACTGATATGCATTAAAATAAGGGATGTCTCAAATACCTTGGCCGTAAAGGTCTTAATAACAACTCAAAATTAAAAGAGGTGGATTAGCGCTCAATGCAGAGAGAAAACCTGTCACAGTGCTGGCATAAACACATAAAGCAGCCACCTAGTTTGTGTCCCGCTTCAGTAAAAGTTGATGAATATTATCTATCTTCTCCTATCCCTTAGGCTAACACCTCTTTAACTGAACCTGCAAACACGTGCTTCATTCCAGATACGTTCACCCTGAGCAAACTGGTGTAAACATGAATGCCAGCATTGGGGGGTATGGTTTTAATTGCGCACTTACATTATAACGAGGACTTCAAAAAAAAGATAATAAATAAATCCATCTCCTCCCTCTGCTTCTTTCCTCCTAGCTATTACACTGTCAAAGACTTTGCGCTGGAGAAGACCTTTCCACCCACCTCCTCACCCCAGCAAACTTCCTCTTCCTACTCTACAATGTGAAGTCATAATCTTGTATTATCAACATCACAGTCTGTTGCCATGGAAATAATTAGACATGACTGCTCAGGTTAGAAATTACAGCCCATGTAAGTGTTTGCCTCCTGGGTGAAGAGAGCATCTGGAGAGAGAACATTTGAGTTACCCTAAATCACCAAGTGGCAAAATAAAGTTTGATAGTGAGAAGCGCTGTAGGAGCTCATCCAAATGTGGGCACACCACTGAGTAAGAGTCACCCTGCCGTAACAGGCACGAGCAAAGAGGCCAGCATAGTTTATACACAGAAGAAGGAAAAAAGCCATTGCGTAAAGGAAGTGAAGCCACAGACATGGCAGAATCAACTAATTCTTTGATAGCAGAGTACATGTTACTTTCATATGAATGCTCTTCACTAAATTAAAATTCCCAGACGACCTCATTAAAAAGGCAAATGATGTGACACTGAATGAAAGAAAGAAATGTAAAATTCAGTTAAAAAAAAAGAAGAGATACCTGAGGTTCAGTTTTGTGTTTTAAAATCTGCTAAAAACCACAGACTTGAATGACATGCTACAAGTCTAGCTATGAAAAGGTTATTAAGAAAAAAAAAAAGGGCAATGCCAAAAAATCAGCTCCATAAGATAAACCAAGACAACAAACAGGACCCTGCTAATTAATATTTGTTCTGCTTCAGCAGACAGTTACTGGACGAGACTGCAACAAACAAGCTTGTCTCACCCAATCACATCATTAATCCATTCACGTTCACCACCTGAGGACCAGCTATGCCCTACAGATATTTATTCATCTGTTCCACATACAAACAATTACAACACATTTTCTGGAATTAAGGCACCTGTTACATTCAGCACAGCTTACATGCCCAGAGGCAGATATCAATTAATACTGAACAAATTATTGTATCGCGAGCCAACAGAAGTTACTCATTATATTTTGATAATGCTACCCTCAAAACACCCATGAAGATCAAAACACAACTCTTGTGGAGCAAAGTTTAGTTCAAACATGTTCAGCTCAAAAATTACCACTTCATCATTACAGAAAGCAAAATACACGCAACGCCTTGTTTCTGTACAGAGAAAGGCGCACGCAGAAGCCATGACACGAATGCGAAACATGTTTTGATTTTTACAAGTCTGTGAAGAGCTTTTCAGCTGAGTGGTATTGAAGTGGCAAAATGAAATGATCAGGAAATAAATTCTCTAACTTTCTTTACGCATGTAACAGATAACTATGTTTCTTTGGCTCGTTAAATACAAACTGAATGCAATGGTGTTTGACAGGAGACTCATATCACTGGAGGAAGTCTCACTTAAAAGAAACTTGACAATTAAGATGAAGTCTACTGCAGTAAATCATGTCAGTTTGTGCTGTTCCTCTACCAGTGGAAGAACAAAGTCCGAGCAATGCAATTACATTTGGTAATATCCAGAATTCTGATCATATATCTTGGTCTTTTTTATTTTAAACTACCTTGTTCTTTTCAGAAGCATTAGAAGTATCAAATAACAGCTGCAGGAGTAAGCAGCTTACTCTTACTTACATACTAAGTGAACAGAGGTCTAAACACTTAATAGCGGCTAACAGCTCGAGAAGCTAAATCGAGACAGGCTCAGGTTTTAGCAAGCACTGGAGCACCTGCCACCAGAAATGTAAATGGAACACGAGACTCACACCAACGAGTCCCCTTTCTCTGTATTTGCCACATGTATAATTATTAGCCTTCCCACAGATTAAGGCAAAAGTAATCTTACCGCTAAACCCACTTGAATTTGCCCTGACAGACTTCTCCTAGTTCACTAACATGTTGGACAGAAATGCATCTCCAATCTGCATTTGATTTGTTATTTCAGAAGCTAAAATTATCCTTTCATGTAAACCCCTTTTTTTTTTTTCTTTTCCAGAGGGATCTCAAATAGGCTATTTTATTCCAGCCACAAGATAGCAGCTTTTAATTATTGACTTATTGTGACTGAGATGAACTCATAGAAATGAACAGTTTCCACCATGTTGGCATATCGTACTACAGGTATGGCCTATCCCCAAATAATTTACAATTCAAATAAAAAAAAAAAAAAAGGAAAAATACACCACATGGGTATAAAGAACAGATAAAGAACAGAAGTGGATTAACTACAGACAGGGAAAAAAGTTGCAAGAGTTTAGTCCCATGTACAGGACAGTGATTTAGAAGACTTTGAAATTCTTGAATATGTTGGTAAGGGACATCACTGGCTGTGACAGACTCAAAGCTTGGTGAGCAGCTGGGGGCTCCTTTAGTCTAGGTGTCTCGGCCAACGCCATGGGAAGAGACTGCTACCACTTGATTACTGTCTGCCATATGACACCTTCACACACAAAATGCTTCCTAAGCTTCTTCAGAAGGTAATTTTTACAGAAGGGGCTTTGTTATGGACCAGAGAAACTTTTGTCAAATTTGTCCCAGAGACAGTGGGTGAGAAGCAGGCCAGGAAGAATGACATGCCTCCTGAATCAGCAGTCCTTATGAGAGGTGGAAAAATCCTTGCGGGGTGCAAACAGAAAGCAAGGGCACGCTGCAGCACCGCAGAATCATATTTTATTTATTTACTAGTTAGCCAAAAAAAAAATATTCTTACTGCATTGAAAAGAGAAAACATCAGACCTTCTCAGAAAAGCCATGTGTTTAACTGTGCAGCTGCTTGTTTGTCTTTGAGTCTAAACACATATTATTCTGTCATATCCCTTAAGCCACCGCTACACTGTCAGCACAGCCCCTTGCTGCCCTTCCCTCCCCTCTCCTCTGCCTTGAAGAGCAGACCCATGACCCAGTTTACTGCATCTCGAGCTCTTCCCCACTTCAAACTTTGCAGAGGATTCGGAGGACTGAATCCAACATGAAATCAAAGAGTTCCCAAAGCCATCCTCCTCCACCGAACTTGATGTGCAGATGGCGATCTATTATTTAGGAATAGCTCCTGGACAATCTCATGTTATCTGGAAGGTCCCTACTCGTTCAGCAGCGAACTGCTTGCTCCAGGGAGGTGCTGGGAAGGATGCAAGGCTGGGCTCTCTTATCAGGCAGAAAGTGTCATGTTTAGAGGAGTGATACAAACCGAAATGGGACTGTGTCTGAAAAGAAACAGCCTTTTGATGCCAACCTGCCTCACTCCATGGCTGCAGCCTCAGATCTTGGCTCCAGTGCTCACCAGTGACACGAACAACTTGCCTGCCACAACCTCCAAAGAACCCGTAAAATCTCACATGCAAAAGGTGTTACCAGCCCAGCCCTTCTCTTCCTCACCCACACGCTGCTCATTCCTCTCTGTGCGGAGGAACAGAGAGCAGCAGTTCCAGCTGCTCCAGCACAGCATTTTCCCTGGGCAGAACTACGCAGAGGGTCACGGTGAGCATAACTGGAAACAAGTTTCACGAACAAAACTGCCTGCCAAATCAAAGACACAGGAAGTGGTAGCATGAAGTGGCGAGGGGAAATGGGACACTTCAGTCAAGCTCCTCTGTACCGATGGGCAGGGTACCTTCATTATCTGAATCATACACTAAAGCGTAAATTTACACTTTACGAGCTATTCTAAAATCTGCCCTGCTTAATAATCTGTATCAGCAAGAAAACACTTTAAAGTGTCTCTCACAATTAAACCCAGGCACAACCTTGTATAAATCAAAATTTTGCTACCATATCAAAACGTTACACTGGGGCTGTATAACGTTGCCCATATCCTCATTACATGCTACACTAATTACTACCAGCAGATTCAGAATTTTCTGCACATTAGAGGCTTTTAGAGGAGCTATAAAAAATTTCAGGCACCATTAATTTAAATTTGTATTGAAATTTCCTTTTGACAGATGGCCAAAAATTACTTATTATTTAGAGTACCAGAGCTGCCTGTTTGCACATTAGAAGAGGAAAGGGAAAAATTAAAAGCAAGACGGAAATTTATGTCACGTTCATTACCTGTTAAATGTTAAGGAGCATTATCCTGCATGAATAAATTATTTCATACAAGCACACAGACTCCAGCTGCTGGCAACTGGCACGTTCTGGCTGACAAAAAACATCTCAAGTCACACAGCAGACGATCATAAAAAGCCTCTCTTAACCAGGAGCCACTTAAGGGAGGACAGATCGATAGAACAAGCGACTTAACTGCTACTCTGGGCATCACTGAAAACATTTAAGGAAATTAGCAAACTATTTCACCTTGCAAGGCTGGCAGCAAGCCCCATAATGCTGACACACAAGCCAACTCACAACCTGAACACTGTACAAGACAAACATCTACTTATCATTTCAAAATAAATTGCTACGAAGTAGTGACACCCTCCTCTCACTGTCAGAAGCTGTATGAGTAACAGTGCATTTGAATCATTCTAAGTAATTTCAGATGAACTAAACATAATCAGTCTTTTTAGTATAAACACACCCGCAATACTCGTACCAGCATAAATACCCCAACATCCCACAGACATTATGGAAACAGGACTAATAAATCTATTTAAAACAGTAATTGGCATACCCTATATGCTAGCAGTTCTCTTTATTCACCTTCATGAGTGAAAGGCTTGTGGTCTCAACTATACAGGTATGCAAGCCTGCTAAAGAAAATGAGCATTTTTATATTCTCAGATATATTTAGATATCTGCCCTACTTGCACTTGTTTGTTTGGATGTGGAGAAAAAAGAAGAACAGCTAAAACTATTTGCTCAGAGTGAACAGCGGGCGTTCTGCTGAAATCATCATTAATCTGTGCCTGGTTTCACTGCACAAAGCAATAATCCCAGTTTCTAGCCCTCGTGACAAAGAAGCTAAAGTGAAATCCAATGCGCTGTTGTCCTGTGTCGGTGGATAGACAGCTTCAGTGCCTTTGCTGCTCACAGTAAAAACTGACAGTTCCTGTCAGCTCCTGGTTGTTATGCAGAACCACGTGAGTAACAGTAAAACTGACAACAACCAGCTCAATTTCATTCTGCTGGGACAGAGCAAAGTTGCCAATGGCAGAATAGATATGTGGGGAAGGGCACGGGACGTGTCCCCACTGGGAACTGCTGGAGAAGCAAAGGCATGCCCCCTCACACAGCAGCCCCTGGTGGGACAGGTCTCTGGTGGGGCAAAGCCTGTGCCTGGCACTGTGCTTCTCCTGACTCTGTCCAGGGCACATGAGCAAAACAATCGTAGCACATCCTGAGCTGAAGAGACCTTAGTTGAGTCCAACTCCTAACTCCACACAGGACCACCCAAAAACCAGACCATGTGTCCGAGAGCATTGTCCAAATATTTCTTGAACTCTGGCAGACTCAGTGCCATGACCACTGCCCAAGGGAGCCTGTCCCAGTGCCCGACCACCCTCTGGGTGCAGAACCTTTCCCTAACACCCAGCCTGACCCTCCCCTGTCCCAGCTCCATGCTGTCCCCTTGGGTCCTGCCGCTGTCCCCAGAGAGCAGAGCTCAGCACCTGCCCCTCCTTCTGGTCTATCAAGATCTTTCTGCAAGGCCTCTCTACTTTTAAGGGAGTCCACAGCTCCTCCTAATTTAGTATCATCTGCAAACTTGCTTAGTATGCATTTGACTTCTGCATCCAGATCATTTAAAAAACACTGAAGGGAGCTGGCTCCAAAATGCAGCCCTGAGGACACCCTACTGGCCAGTTCCTGGCAATCTCATCAAACGCTCCTAAAACTTGTGCTGTGAACACCTCTTCTGCTGTTTGGCCACCCCCAAGAATGAATCACACATTTCTTAAAAAAGCACCGCTGAAAACTTGACAAATTGTTTGCAAGTGTTCAGTAAGTCAGGTGCACACATCTTGCCCTTTGTACGACATGCACCCTTTTCATTTCACACTCACCATCACCTAAACCCACTAAATCTTATACTTCTGAAGATTGTGCAAGCTGTTCAAGCTCTACTCTAACTGCATCCAGCTACCCAGGGCTATGCAGGTAACTGCGCAACCAGCAACAACTGCTTCTGCCGTGAGTTGGTAAATGGCCAGTGGCAGTGAGGAAAGCAGGCTGATCCAGGAGAGGGCAGAGCCAAGATGCACCTTTCCATTTGCAGCATTAAAATTCCAGCATCCTCTGTGAGACTGTGATGGTTATCAAGTACAGACGAGCACACAGGAATATATGCTGAATTGCTGCAGTATGCATCACTGAATGCTCAAAATTACATGAGCTGCAAGATATGTACTACGGCTGTTTATAAACACTATCATTCACAGGATGGCGTATGTATGTACGCCACAGAGTCATTAAGAGCGTGAAAACTGACTTCTGGGAGAGGAATATAGGATTCTTAGAGTGAGAGTGCTGCCTTCTGCAGCTCCTTTCACTATAGTTAGCCAACAGCTGCTGAAACCACAGCAGGTGGGAACCTGCTTCTTCCCTGAAAGTGACACAGCTCTCCATAACTTCAATGCAAATGGTATTATGCGGATATATCAGAATTATAGTTTTACAGCCTCTGAAGACTTAAAACCACTGGCTAATTCTTTCTATCTCCGAAGTTTACACAGAGACTCAGGACAGTCCTCTTTACCATATCTGAGAACAGCCTCAACACTGAGAGTTGGCCAAGGGGCAGAGATCTGATCACCAGCCTCACTGGATGGTACATCACTGGCAATCCTAGCTGCACTATGACCAGCCACTCTCTTAGTGTGATACACAGCCTATTCAGGACTCTGATAATCAGCATGAAGGTCACACCCTGGTTTCAATCAGTGACTTCTTCCACCACTCCAGACCACATGTCAGAAAAATGCAGTGTGCCGCTCTTTTGAGCCTATCCTTCCACCTGCAAAATGGAGTCCTACCTTAATGGAGTCTCTGTCTGCGTGCAGAGCAGCCCCACACACATGGAGGAGAGGAGGCAGCAGCAGGGGATGAGGAGGTGGGGGGAAAGAGAGAGAAAGAGAAAAGTACTAGTCAGTTTACATAGAATTACACATTTATCATTCTCAGAAGAAAGAATCTTGATATCTGTTAAATAATAAATTGCACAGATGTTAACTTTTCTGTACAGTTAATTATTAATACCCTACAGCCAGATTTATAAAACCAGAACTCCACCTTTTGAACACACTTTCTGGCTACTACAAGGTAATAAATACTAAAGCAATTAGCTAGTGAAAATTACTTGTGAATATTGTTGTTGTTTTTGTTGTTTGTATGTTTTTCAAAACATATGGAGAGTTAAAAAATAAAAGAAAGAAGGAATAAGAAACAAATAAAGCCATGTATGCATCTGGCAGTGCCTACCTCTTTGGTGATCGTTATCATGGTGCTTCTTTTCATCTTTGATCGGGAGGTGGGACTGCCCCCCCAGTGCGCTGGACAGTGCCAGAAGGCCAGCACTGCTGCCAATGGGTGGGATGGTTGGAGGCTGCAAGCCTGAGGGGTGCGGAGTGAGCGGCACGGGCAGACCATGTCCGTGTGACAAATGCTGGGCCTGGAGTTGTTGCTGCTGTGAAAAATGAAACACAGATATTGAATTTGTTCAGGGAGAGGGGGGGTTGTCTGACTGATCCTGTACGTCAAACCTAACTGATCAGATCAACCAATACATCCGATCAACCCACGTATCAACTCTCACAAACATCTTGGCATTTTAAAAATGTCTGTATGTTTGGACACAACACAATCTGTAAACTTCAGGCTGAATTAACAACAAAAAATAATTATAAAAAAAAGAGATTTTTTTCAGTTTTAGTGAATTTTTTTATTCCTCTGACAGAGCTGCTACACTTTATTCTTGCTAGCAGAAACACACCACGTACACGTCTAATCAAAACATATGTAACTATAAAAGCAGTTATATAATGCAAAAAAAAAAAAAGCTGAAAATTGAGAAAATTAGTGTTAAACAGTTCTCCCAGCGCTACTGCACAGCATGCAGTGAGAATTAATTTGAAAGAGAAAACCTGAATTAACAATCCAGAAAAGGAAACTGGTTGCAGCCACCGTTTTAAGCCCTTTAAGTGTCCTCAGCGGTACTTGAGCAAATTACTAAAGAAAATCTAATGTAGCAAGGCTTGGGTCCTCCTGTAGGCTTGCTCAATAATGCTGAAATAATTGGGCACTCTGTGCACGTTTAGTGATGCTCGAATGAAAAGCTAGAGGCCTGCCCTTGTACTCTTCTCTAGCTGCTGACTCTGTGTTGTGACAGGTTTATTTGAGTGGGACTGTGATGCATGCACCAGTAACTGCGCTGACAAGAGTTTAAAGTCATTTTTACCAGTACACTGGCAACACATAGAGAAAGCCCTTGAGAGGTTCAAATTGGAGTGCTTGACCTCAACCAGAGCTGCATCAAGCTCTGTGCTATGCTAACCACTGTGGGTAGATAGTTTGTTTGTTGCTACTGAATGGGAAGGCATGAAAAAAAAAAAAAGTTATGTTAAGTACATCCCAAGAGAGATCTGTTTAGGTCCAAGACTTGCCCACTAACTGTCCAACTAATTCCTGTTCATACAGAAACTAGATTAGCTTTGAAATTTTCTCTTAGTTTCCAAGCAGTCACTTCTCAGGACTCATGGTAAATCAAATCAGAAGTCCTCTAGGATTGCTCTCTTCCCTCCACGTCTTCATAAAGGACTTTCAAAGAGGAAGAAATAAAAACTTAACTCACTTTGCATAAAAACATTCCATTTTAAATTCCTAATTGTGGAGATTCAAGTTCTGCTTTTATTTGTTTTTCATTTGAATCTAAATTCAGTTCCCACCTCACAGCCTAGCTCTCTAATCAATCGAGAGGCAGTAACGCTGTTCACTTGATTTTTCCCTCCCCTCCCTAGCATGAAATCTTTACATATGGGTGAGCTGAAAGTAAAAGAACGCAAGTCATATATACAGCACGCCACGTAACTCATGCAGCACCCTGCACGCATGCATCCCTCCACACTTTCCTGTGAAGGTAGAGATCCTTCTCCTACTTTTCAAAACACAATCCAGGCAGTGGAATCTGAGTGACAGTAGCACGTACACGGCATCTGACTCAGCCCAGTGACAGGGACAGAAGATGAATGACCCAAAAGGAAGGGGAAAAATAACACAAATATAAAAAATAGGACAAAAAAAGGCACAAAAAGAAAGAAAACCAGAAACAAGATTCTTGCAGGTGGGAAAGAAAGATCAATCCTCTACCTACTTGCAAACCCATGTCACTCTAGTTAAGTGTCCTTTTTTGTAGAAAGTACCAAACACATTTTGTTTGTTTAGTGCTCTTACGGAAGGATGTTTCATTGCTCAGAATTGAAAATTAACTACAACAAAATGAAACAAGAGACAACTGTGTGTTGGTTAGCTTTAGAATTTGAATGGGGCTCCCTTACAGCAAGGGAACAAGCTGGCATGCTGGATTTGTGGAGGGAGGAGGACAGAGAGAAATGATAAACAGAGAAAGAATATGAGCAGACAAAAGACCTTGTAATCCAGAATCTTGGATTTTGTTTTAAACATGGATTACCCGTTCCTCTTTGAAAATGTGCTATAAACCAATGCAAGAAGATGTCTTCCTGAGTTTGCCAGTGGCTTTGAGAAGCACCAGAGAATACCAGCAGTGACAGAGTTTTGCTCTTGTTAACTCTTTCACTGTTGATCAAAGTATACAAGTAAGGGTCACTCACTGCACAATTCTGTACAATCCATAGACATTTGCCTACCAATCTACCCAATTTGCATTATATGACCTCTTCTGTGGATACAGGATGGTTTCCAAAGAGCTTGAAGAAAATGTTCGTACAAACTCAATGGCATTTTTACTGGACTTTGTTGGGAGTTTCTGTACATAACTCAGTCATACAGCACCACAGGCTTTGCATCTTGGCTATGCCAAACATTAACATCTCCCGGACATAATTTGGGCATTAAGATTAGTATGTGCAATGACTCCTCAGTGCAGTGGCTTGAGATCACCCAGAACTGCATGGCTGGCCCAGATTCTCTTGGCCAAGAACTAAAATGTTTTTCCTTGCAAGTTGTCTTGCAGACATCTCTGAAAAGAACTGAAGAGAGCAGGTGAAAAAAACGAAACAAACCCACAGCCTTCCTGCCACAGAGAACCATGCACACAACTTTTCTGAAGGGACTCTGAAGATCTTTCACAGAAAGTGATGGGAACATGAAATCTGGATGGAAGATGGCCCCACAGTCACGCAGTGCCATTCACTGGTACAGCGGAAAATTGGTGTGATTTAGTCACACTGCAATGGCACAGAGAAAACACCTTGGTATGAAAAACAGACTGCTAACCTAAGTTAACATCCCAAATTCCGTTACTACCCCACTTGCTCATGCCATGTAGTTGCAGATAACATGGTGCATATTTATAGACTAGGGTAGGACTGGAAGTTCAACAACACGTGGATTGGGAGTAGGACTGCATCGGTAAAGAAAACGACTGTGAGCTCCTCCAATATGATGAGCAATGTTGTATGTCCAAAGTGAGACACCGGTCCAAAAACACAAATGAAAAAAATAGAAGTGAAATACTGGGTAGACTTTTGCTCTCAAAATACAATGCCTTGTGGGGACAAAGCTGGCAGTCATCATAAAAGAAGGAAGAAAGTAAATTACAACATAATTAAGCACTGTTTTCTAACGCACATACTCAAGAAGGCAAAGCCAGAAAGTGGTAGCACCTCCCCAGCTGCCATTTCCAAACCTTTGAAATCTATTACTATGTTCAAATGCCTGCAACATTCACAGCTTGGTTTTGCTTTTTCACTACCCATCAGCATCAATAGTGAGTATTATCTTCTAGACCAGCCTGTACACAGCTGCTTGGTTACAGAGAAAGTTAGAAAAACATGGGCAATTCCTTACCCACTGGGCATCTGGTTAGTGCTACAAAGTAGTAAGAAAAAAACATGGTCTTCTCTCTAGTCCTCAAAATGTTGAAGATATGAAATAAGACAACTGACAGATATACTCCCCACAAATAAATATGCCCCTGTGGAATGCAGGTTACATTCATTTTTGCCTATAGAATGAATTTAGATCATGAAATCTGATACAATTTAAAAACTTGCAAGGAAAGCCTGAAAATGAACTAACTGAGCAACCACACAATTTTTTGATGTTGCTGTAATGCTTTCACTTCCCACTCCTCCATCTCCTCTTTAAGTTATTATCCTTAGTCATGTCATTCGTGAACTCTTAGCATACAGTTAACTAGACAATCCTAGAACAGTTGACTACAGTATGCATAAAATCAAGCGTGCATTTTCGTAACAGGTGAAAACTTGCAAAACCAGTACACCAGGCTTTATTATGCTGTAAATTTTCCAGAACTATTTAGAAATAAAAACAGCTACAGTTACCAACCAAGAAACATACCCTATAGAATGCTACTGGATTGCAATGTTTTTAAGAAATATCCAACACACAAAAATATAGGAGCAAGGGTAAAATCAGTAGTCAGAAAGAAGCCAAAAAAGAAAACCTCGCTCTTTTGGTAATAAGTTTAGGAAGACAGTCATTTAAATAAGTTTGTCATTAAAAATGGAATTAAAAATTTCAACAATTATCAACCCATATCAAATAAAGATAACATCTAATTGCTATTAATCTGGTTTGGGTTTTTAAATTTTCTGAATTTTCTTCTACTTAGTCTATAGTGACAAGGGAAAAAATAACTCCCAAAGCCATGTCTAAACAAATGCATAAAAAGGCTTTGTAAAAGGTTCTTATCTGAGTATCACTAATTTTTACAACTGGAATTATAAATATTGATGCTTAGCTTAATTCTTTTCCCCACACATCTTAAGAGATCAAATTTAAAACAAAATGTGATAATAAACCCACTAACAAATTAGCTTCTAATGCTCTCGTTATAGTCAGCACATTCGAAACCTATTTTCCTGGAAAAGGTTCAAGTTTTTACTGGATACTTTCCAAGCAGCTCTGTGTCACGGTAATCTACCACTTTTTCTTTTACAGACCCTGGAAGTGCACAGCCATTATCCAAACAACCTGAACATACTCCTCTAACCCGAAGACATTTCTAATGTTAACAAACTAACGTCTCAAAAAGATATGTAATCACACACAAACCTGCTATACTGCTGGGGGGACACCAAAGCATCTGACTAAGATAGCTTCATGAAATTATTCAGGTGAAGTGACTGACTGTTCAGAGAGAAACATTATTATGATAGCATACACACAAAACCCTAATCAGGATAAAAAATATAAAGAGATAAAAACAATGGCTTGAGTACACAGTGTCAATGGTTCAAAGACCAGCAAGAAAAGGAAGTGCTCTGGCACACACAATTTTAAGCATGTTTCAGATGATACGAATTTTTATCTGTCATGCCTGTTAGCACCCCCTGACATGATGTGCACTGTCTCCACTTCCTTTCTCTGCTGTCATAACCTCCCAAACCAGGGTTGTTTTCTTTTTGTTTGTTTGTTTTTTAATGTTAAAGTACAACATGGCAAAACAGCATAGAAGGACAGTCATGCAATAGCTCCTCCAGTGGAACAGTCCTGGAGCTATATGCACATATATCATATGATTGGTTTGTCTTAAAGAGACTGTGGTATAGATGTAGGATACAGCAACCTACTGTCCTTAAGACTGGACTTGTAAGGGAGTGATCATTTTGCATGCGCCCAGTGTGAAAGGATGGCATCAGAGACTGGTGGGAACTCAGTACCCTCATACACAGCTCATCTGCAGCAAACACAGTGCTTGTTTCTGCTCACAAAGGAAAACGGATGCACAGGTTAGAAAATCCAGGACAAAGAATGAAAAAACATAAAAACGGAGAAAAATGAGATAAATTAAAAGAACAATAACAAAAATAAGTAAATAAAAAACATCAAGCAAATGCCAAAATTCTTCCTCCCTGAGAATCAGTATTTTCTGTCTTTGAGGATACTGATTCCACAGAAGGAAAGCAAGCTCCACCGAGAAAACTATGGGGGAAGGGAAAAATCAATAGCTGTCATTAATCAGAAGGGGAGCATTTAGAACTCCTACATAAATAACAAAGAAACTATCAGAATCATATCTCTACAAATTGCCTCAAAGATCTTTAAAGTGATCTACGAATAAGAAGTCAACTCCAGAATCATATTGTGGGATGAAAGGCAATATATGCAGGGAACATTTCCGTTCTTAATCATATATACAGGAACATCTGTCAGGATACGTTTCACCATTTGTCCTCCCTTCCCCCCCGATGACTATTTTTCACACAGTGAAACAGCAAAGACAGAGGATGAAAGCAACAACAAAAAAAAATATGATCCACCACCAAACCAAAGACCTGTGGTTAAAGAGGCCAGCATTTTAATAATGAAAAAAAAAAAAAGCTGGTTTCCCACAAAAGGCCGCGTGCATTTTTCCCCAGAATCTCAGAGTTCAGTAGTTCATTTTTCTGTTTGCAGGACTCCTCTCTCATTTTTACACTGGGACTGGAAGGAGAAAGAATTAGGCTCTTTAAAATCACTTTCTATTATCATTTAATAAAGGGCAGAAATTCTTGCATAAATCATGCCACTTAAGCTCTCTTCTTCCTTCTTCCCCATCCCCTTGCTAGCTTAGGAAAAGAAAATTCGCATCTGCAAGAGAAGGCAGAAAGCACCAAGTGCAGCTGTGCTCAAGGTCTTACTGTAAGAAACACCAGTGGCTTCGCATGTGCCTCGCATAACAAACCTCTGCTTCAAAACCGTTTACAAAGACCAGTGCAGAGAGAAGAATAGTGACAGCAGCAATGGGGTGTCTTCACTTACAGAGGGCAAAATTCAGATCTGGACAGGTGCACGCTGTCCTGATTTATTCTATTTACACACACCTGATTTATCCAGACACTCTATTCACATCCTACCCATGGACACTGGGAAGAGATTTTCTCTGCTCTGGACAGACAGTAGGAAAATGGGTGTCTCCACTGTGACTTGGTGCTAAAAGAAAAAGCTAAAAGAAAAGAAATGCCACTGATCACACAGAGACCTGAGTTGCTAAATCTATAAGCAATTCTACCACCAGAGCTTTTAATGTGGCAACAGTAATTCACTTCTAAACTTCCTCACAAGGTATAGTCAAAGAGCCATGCAGTCTTAGCATAAAATGCATATCACGTATCTCGCACGTGCATTTGCTTGATGCTTTTTTTTTTTTTTTTTTTTTTTTTTTTTTAGAGTCTACCACTAGTAAGTCAAATTTCTGGATAGCAATCACCAAAAAACACAGACTACATAGCTCTTTCAGTCCTACTTTCTGTTTTCTCATGGTTATAACACACAAATCCACGCTGCGTTGAATTTCAGCAAATTGTCTTTGTTTGGGATCTTCATACTGTAGAGCACAAAGAAAATTCTCCACAGGAAATTCTTCTCCTATCTGCACTGATTAATCCTAACCCCCCCCAAAAAAGATGTGGTGGCCAATTAGCTGTGGTGCCAGGGTTTGGAAAATCTTGAGAAACACGGAGGCAGAAGTCAGCTCTCCTGCCTGATCAGATACAGCATGTGAGCTGTAGCACTCGTGTCATATGCACTTACTTAAGCATAAAGAGCAGGGCCTCTGGCATCAGCATATTGGCAGTGGGATGTAATAAGTGGTCTGCACTTCGCCCTGAAACATGTTACTGACTGCTCCTAGAGTGATAGACCAATATAAATTCAGTAGCTACAACAGCTTGCATAAAGAGGAAAATAGTGACAGCCCACTCCAAGTGTAGCAACAGCATTTAAAATCCACCCTTGGAGCGTTTTTTCAGTAAATATGGAACCTGGAATTATTTACATTCTAATTACTTCTCTCAAAAATCCGTAAAAAGATCTTGTGTACTTCATTTTCACCTTCTTTAAATCAGGATAATGCTGCATATGGAAGAGATTTAAGTCAGGCCTTACCTATAAGGCTCTCTCTGAAGCTGGCACATGGGAAAAACACTACAAAAAACTCTCCACTTCCCCCACCTAAAAAAAAGCAGTGTCTTCAACCCAGCCATACCTCAGACAAATAATCAGAAACAAAAAGATGTTTGCCGAAATGTTTTTCCTCCTATGATTCAATTTCAGGGATTAGGTAGTGTCAAAAAATTTGCAGACCACGTCTCACACATTCTCAGTATACAAACAGCAAAGGAGCAATTAAACAGGGAGGAGTGCATTTCAGTATTTCTTTAGGTACACAAATAAACACAACCAAAAGCACGTACCCACTGAGTCAACCTCGTCTGCCACCTTCCCACTATAACAATCTGTGTACAATATACAGCAGGTGGCCACTTTGTTTTACAGCATCTAAGCTTCAACCACTGCTAAAGACCAGCACAGCCCTTGCACAAGCAATACAAAAGGGCCCGAGAGACAAGTGGCTTGTGCCAGTGCCACAACACAGTTGGGCATTTTGCTGCCCTTCCCCGTCCTCGCTGAAGTTCCCATTTCTGAAGGCACGTGTTTTTTGCAGGAACGGCTTTACCACACAAACCAGAAAGCAAACGTTCATAGTTTACACAGGAAAAGCTTCTGCCACACCTGCCTGCAGTCATCTCTCTGCTCGGGCACTGGGCATGGGGTGGCAAAGAGCATCCACGCTCCCTGCCCGGCCCCCAGTCCGAGCCTCAGCCCACCTCTGCCCAGGTACCACCAGCAACATCATCCCGAGTCCACCCCCACCAAGTGCTGTGGCTCACCCAGAAGCTCCTCTCCTCTCTTCTCCACTGCACAGGCACGCACGAGAGGCAGAAAAAAAAACACCATCCGCGAGGAGGCAGAAATGCCTCTAAATTGCACACCTTCGCACCTAGCAGCAGGAGCTCTGGAGCACAGGGGCCGTGGGAGCAACAGCATGCGCTGACTCTAAGTTTTTTATTATACCCTGTGTGCACCTATCTGCATCTCAATACTCCCACAGCTTTGTGTACCTGCACACCTATAAAGTTGGTACATAATTTACTTAAACAGGCGTCGTTCTTCACATCTGTAAAAATGGAATACTCACTTAAAAATAACCAGAAATTACATAATTTCTGAGATGGAGCAAACAAGCACTTCTACCTCAAACACAGGATTGAAATTTTGACAAGCAGTGTATTAAAGAAGGAACTTTATAGCTTGATGGTTATATGTCACAATACAGAGCCATCCTTTTTTCCAATAAATGCCATTTGCTTATTTTTAAAGAAGACAATAAAAGTGACATAATAAAACAAAATGCTTAAAAATTAAACCAAAGCCTTCTTTCCGTTTTTTTTTTTTTTTTTTTTTTTTACTTTTACCCAGATATGTATAGAATGGTAAAGGCAAAATCATTTAAATCATTTCCTTAGTAATACAAGTAATATTTAAATAGATTTAATAGTGCTGCTCCAAACCAATGAATTATGAGTTTAAAACCTATTAAAATGTAATGTTTTTTTCCTGAGCTGAGGGGAGAGAGATTTAAATCCACTGAATTTTAATATTTCAGCTTGAGCTGCAGGAGGTAGAGAAAGTCCAAATGAACTATTCCATCAGCACCATTCAAGCATGAACATTTTAATCAGTTTTACTTCCTTGGAGTTCTCTAACACAGTTTACGCTGTCATTCTGAAAGCACTTAACACAGAGAGTGTGAAAAACCACCAAGGCTTGTTATTGCCTTCACAATTGATGGCAAATAATTTTGCAGACTTCCTATCATTAAAATGTCACTGCTAAAAATTGAGGTTCAGCATTTCTTGTGCTAAACTGCATTTTCTTTGAACACCATCACATACCTGTTCTTAAGTTTTTGGTGCATTTATCTGTTTCTGTGATAAACAGGCAGTAGCTTCCATTTCTGTCTTACCATCCAAATGCAGTTGAAAACTGACTATTTTAAAACAGGGAAAAAAAAAACATACTCTGATAAAATTCTTATAAAGTTGCAAGTTAAATTCCCTGGCTTCCTTATTAAAACGTAACCACACTCACACAGCATGTTCCGATTATATAGTACAATGGATTAAAAAAAAAAAACATTTTAAGAGAGTTAGACAACTCAATTTAGTAATACAGGAAATGAAAACATCATTCCTAATTAGATCATATTACTGATTTAAGGCTACAATTTGTGTGTTGTTCCAACAGTGTGAACTTGCAGTTTCTAATTTAAAAACACGGCAGCTATGACACATGACGAGATCAACTGGATGCATTATGTTGCTCATGCCGATGCACCCAACCTGGAGAGGGACACTGAGTGTGCACTACTAAGTACCCCAAGCAAGAATCCTGCACCATACTGCCCAAAGCAAATACCACCAGATACAGATTTGCAGAGCATGCTTATGATACATAGTTTTGGTTTAGTTTTTCTCCCTGTATCTCTCAAGAAGAAGATGGATGATATTTAACTTGTTTCAGTCCGTCAACAGTTTTAAACTGAACATGACCTGTGAAAGAAGTCATTATAACTGTGTTTCATTCCATTAAACACAACGAGTTTGTTGTCAGGAGAACAAGCAGTCTCTCCAGGTTCCAGGCTCACTTCAGTATTTTGCATTTAAACTGCACGGATCAGTGATTTGGTTCATTTACCAATGAAGATAGAATAATATTGCAAAGTTAAAAAGGTGCTTCATCAGATTCCATTAAATCAGAGAACATTCATATAAAAATATATATGTGAAACACAAAGAGAGACATGATTTGTGCACATTCTTTTCTTGTGCCATACCCCATTCCAGTAAAATGCATTTTAAACTCTAACCGTAGTTCCTCCACTCAAACGAAAAACAGTTCAGCATCAACGAGGTGAACTGAATATGGCCCCAAAGCACTGAGAAATCTAAGCTACATTTGTATTTCAAAAACTCAGACACTGCTTCCGCCTTCTTCCAATACACAATTCAATGGGTAATTAACAGATATCTTTTGAAAAACTATCAACAGAGAACAAACACTGGAAGCTTTTTAAATATCGGTGTTAAAAGAACACAAACTTTGTCAGACTTACCAAGCAGCAAAATAATATAAAACAACATAATTAGAGATATAAAGAAGACATGATTTCTAATTATGTGTTTTGCTTTTTTTTTTATTGGTATTCACTTTACAAAGTATGACAAGCCTTTTCGAGTCCCTTGCTACATTTTCAGACTCTGAATCTCTCTAAGAGCAGGCATAAAATTATTGTAGATATTCATGCAACTAGAACTTAAGCTCTTTTGATAACTTGCTATCTTATTTATTCAATTTTCAATGAATCTCTTAAAGACTGAATTAGATTACTTCCCCTTAAATCTGATGAACATGAAATTTTCAGTCTGTATTGCTCCTGTTTCTCTAAAACTATACAGAGGGCTACACAGTATTTTTTAAGTCAACATAAAACAAGAGTGAAAAAAAGGAAGGTAAAATCACTCTTCTGAGGGAGATGAGAGCTATCCCTTTTTAATCCACAGAAACAAAACTCAGATATTACAAAGATTTCAAGCAATGGAATCTCAATTGACTTGAAAAGATAAATTCAGACAGCAACAGACAAAATAGGAAATTCACTTCTGTCTGCTGGGGGCAGACCAATAAAAGTAACTGCTGGGCTCCCAGACAAGCTTTTAGCTTGTTTATATTTATTCTGTGTAGTTTAGCGGTTCATGAAGGCAGGATAAACTTAAATAACAAGTGCAATAGGCAGTATCTACAATGCCACATGCTCTACATCAATACACTTAACATTTACTAGGAATCTAATTACTTTTCACAGTCTTCCTAATATATGCAAGGGTGAATGACAAAAACGTACACAGACTGTGATATATTCATGTGCATGTGCGTGCATGTACACACGCACACACGCACAACGGTACGTGCACATACACAACAACACTACGTACACACTAGCAAAGCAGACGTATAAACTTCTACAACAAAGAAGCCAACCTTTAGCTACTTACTTTATGCAAAGAATGTTAATAGAAGGCAATATTTTTCGTTAGGTAATGAAAACTAATTGGGAAATTATTCATCTCCCACTCTCCCCACTGGAGCGTAAAAGACGTACAACAAATGTTATTCATGATTCTACACGACTCGCTCTGATTCACCCCCTTCTTTCTAACGGGTACTTCAGAGGAAATAAAGGTTACTCTTTTCCATTTATATCTTCTAATTGACTACCAGTGTTTTCTTGTGGTCAGAAGGATACAAAATAGAGTTAGAAACAGCCTATTAAAAACAAGCTACAATCAGACCACTGCTCTACACTACCGTCAGCAATGATCAGAAGAGTCCTGATTTCCTTGTTAAAAGACAGAGGCATAATTGAAGCAATATCTTCACTTCAGATTGATTATTCGGCGACCCTTATCCACATCTTCACTCAGCAATTTGAATTTTAATGAAAGTAAATGGAATAATTAGCATTTCAAAGTGTGTTTGATACACTGAATAAAAAAAAGGAAAAGACTTTTATGTATAATCTATACACAAAAGAAAAAGCATTTGGGAGGGGGCAGAATATGGGAAGCACAGTTGTAGTGTCTTCATTAGAATAACTTAAACAACTGCTTTTACCAGCTGCATAATTATACATGTGAATAATGTGCTATTAAGCTATGACTTCTCACCTTTATTTTATGTAGTGTGAGCAGCCATGGCTTTTGTTGTTATGCCTTTCCTCTCCACTCATAAAATGTAAACACTGTGGCTGCCCACACCCATAAACCTTGCAGGGCTTCTGTACTACCAGCCAATACTGCTGGTCGTAAAGCTTTTAAAAGAGGGGCTCCCCACACCTGTGTTTTTAGACAACCGGGACTGGAACCTGTGAATGAACTGGGGAAGGGTTATTGTGCTTCTTTTGCTCTATTTAAGCAAAAGGTAGCTGAATCATTTTTTAATGTAGAGAGAGAAATGTGTGGCATATATTTATGGTCTCAGGCTACCACACAGAAAAACACACGGGCAGCGGCAAGGGGAATAACCAACCCCTCAGCAACGCACAATGCATCATACAAAGGCTATCTGTTAGCATGGCTAGGGAAGCAGGCTGGCAAGCAGTATGCAAAGGAAGCAATGTGGCTTAAAAAGGACAACAGAAAACAGATACCCACTCCGCTTCAGGGAATGGATACAACACAGACATTAACCCTCTTAGTCTTCTCAGCGCAGCACAAGCGGAAGTTTTCAAGCAGCAACCAGCTTTTACAAAGATCAAGCTACCCAACTCCCTTCCCCACTGCCCCCAGCTTTTGCCCACCTGATAGAAATGAGTTCAAAAAAGAAAGAAAGAAAAAGAAAGCTGTTTTCAAATACTATTAGAGCTGAAACGGAAAGACCACATACCCCAATGATTGCGTTCAGTTCTGCCATGGTCACTTGCTTGGCACGCTCCACAGCCTGCACCACTTGTTGCTGGTGCTATAAATGAAGACCAGAAACAGAATAAAATTATTTAAAAAAAAATACTAAGCACAATTTTTTTTTCCTTTTTTTTTTCTTTTAAATCACATGCAGGGCTTGAAATAATTGTTCTCTAACAGGCAGTCAAATTTTGTGTATAAGGTAAGAGGAGGATTTTATTTATGCTGTTACTTGACAGGAATTACACCCTTACCACCAAAAAGAGCTATTTTATAACCCAGCTATATGGGGGGACCTGTCTTCCTTTTGTTCACAAGCACAGTGTGCTCCTGAATTTACATGCCACCTTATAAAGCAAACCACTTTCCTTAAAGGCATGGAAACTTTTTCATTAAAAAAAAAAAAAAAAAGGCATACTGGAAAATGAAAGGTATGTATTTTCAACAACCACACAGTGCCCACATCACTGAAGGATATATAGATTCTCCTCCTTGGTACATTTCAAAGCAGCTCAACCGTAAGAAAGAAATTTAAAATGCCATTCACAATTCTGTCAAACACGTGAAAGAGAACTAATTATTTCAATCCCCAACATATAAATTTTAATAGCTTTAAAAAGTCCATCAAAAACACATGGTCTAATTAACAACACAGTTTACAAGCTTCAGTGGTTATATTATCTCAGTTTGAGTGATACTGTATTAGTGCAGTAAATTCAAAATTGCTGTATGCTGAAAACTGATTGGTATTTATTTGAAAACATCAGCTACAAATAAAAGCAAGGTCCTAATCCTGCAACCAGACCTGTGCCAGTTTGGAGCTCCAGTGGTAGCAAATTCATCTGTACATGCAGCCTTGCAGGATCAGCATTAGAAACGACAAATTGGTGCAATGTAGGGCCAGGGCGAACTGCAAGTAGGTTGTATGATCGGTACTGGGCGTGAATCACCTTTGATTTAGAGCCACAAGCTGAGCATGGTAAGGCAGCCTGAACTCGGATGGAAGCAAGGGCCCTACAGAAAGGCTCTGTTGCACTAGGGTTTGGCATTCAGGGATATGTCAGTTCTCAGTGTTCCCCCCACTACTATCTTTGTAATAAAGGGAAAACAGAGCCTGCAACGCAGAAACAAAAATCACATTGTCCTTTCCCCTAAAAGCTCTCGGGACAAGGAGAACCAAGCCTAAAAATTCACCCATAACCATGAAAAATGTTGACCCCAGCTACGAAAAATGGATGCTTGCAATAATGAAAGAGGTAATCTAGAAACATTCCTGGAGGGTAGAAAATGGTTTTAAGGTTTGTTTGTTTTTAAGCAAAGAAGAATTAAATGACGGAAATGCCAGGAGAGCAAATAACATACTGCTGCAAACAGAATCACAGCAGTCCCATTTAGGGTTTTCTAAAGCTACAGTGCTAACATAAACCAAATCTGTCACTTAAGAGCAGCCAACATAAAGAACGAAAAGCAGGCCTGAACATGAGCAAATGTGTTCTTGGCATTTGGGAAAAAAACCTGCAGTGACTGATGTATCACCATCATGGATAACCGCTAAAAAGGAAATTACAATTCTCAAGCCTCGAGTTCCTGATGATGTGTTATCATCTCCAGGTCATCACGTGATGAGGACAGGTACAGCTTGCATAAATAATGTAGCTGAAAGCCCTGTGATAAGTGGCTTTATAAGGCAAGGGGGCGACCATAAAAATTGCAACACCATTTTCTGGTGGAGGTCATTTATATCAAAAATGGATTATAGTGTTTGATCCTGTAATAATAAATAAATAAATACAAAATAATAATAAATAAAAAAAACATGAACAACTTATTTGGAGAACAAAAACAACCCACCTCATTTACTGAGAGGTTTACAGTCATCATTGCTTTCCTAACATCCCCTAGGCAATGCCATTTTACATGGAAGTAAAGACAGGAATGTAGTTCTTGATTTGTACATATGAGCACTCTTTACAATTCCAACACCCATTTAGTTAAATCCTGTTCCCAGGGCCACGGGGAGGAAAAGAAAAACTTCTGAGGAACCTGCAGAAAGCTGGCCTAAAACATCAAAGCTATTGCGGAAATGACTTCAATTTCCATCCAGGCTTTGAAAAAATAAGTCAACTCTGCAACAGTTTAAATGGTTTCTTTTCCTTTACAGCAAACGTATAAAGAATGGCTCTGAAGAGTATTTGGGAAAAACATCGTTTCGTTCCCAGGTGTGGAGAACAGAAGGTGGAAGGGTCAAGTACCAAAATCTCACTTTAAGATTTTTGCTGAAAAGCACTGTAAGACAGAAATTCCCTAAGCAGTCTCACAAGGCATCTTTCATTGATTCTAATAGGTTTGAGATCAAGCCTTCATAGAGAGGAGAAAACCCACGGGCCTTATAACACTGAACCTAAATTAGGTATAGTAGAAACAATTAAAACTCTCTATTGCTAGCTGCTTTAACATTGATTTAATCTTCAGTGGCACGGTATGCACAACACCCAAAATAGATGGTCTGTAATTAGCCTCTCCATCATTTCCAACTCAGCTCAGCAACCCACTCACATCCAGCTCCCTCCCTGCTCCTTGACACCCCACCGGAGGCCTGCCCCAAGCGACCCATAAGTTACTTCGAGTCACAGATGCAAACAACACACACCACAGCATCACGGCAAGCAAAAACTGAGCAGTCCCTGTGCCGACTTGCACCTTTTTGGCGAGGGGACCCCAACTCATTTGCCTCAGCAGAGCAAACAAGAAGGCACAGGGCAGTGCTCTGGGGTCCCAGCACAACCCGAAGCCCACGTGAGGAGCAGGCAATGCACACAGTGAACGGGGCGGCAGTGCGGAAGGACAAACAGCCCCGCTTCCAGATGGATGCTCGGAGGCATTCTGCTGCAAGTGCTCCAGTAACCAGCAGCACCGTGTTAACACCACACAGTAGTCAGCCCCTGAAGTGGTCATGGAAAGGCTTAAAGCCAGGTAAGAAATACATAAATAAATAAAAATGTGACTTTTCTTTTTCCAGCTGAGTAAAGACGGGGTTGCAGCTTTCACACACACTTTAATGCTAGCCTTCCGCCCTGTACACAAACAAATAGCAAACCATTTTTCTTCAGATATGAGAAAACAGTATTTTACATCGCATTTAACAGGCCAGAGCAATGAACTCAATACCCTGCCCTGCCTGTCACCCTGACTAGTATCGTTTCTCGTTTTTAACTTCTTCCCTGTCTCTTCTCTTCAGCCCTTTCTGTTTTCTGTAATGAGCGGTGTCTGCAGTTGCCTTCTGTTGGAAAATCTTCTCCTTTCAGTCTCATGGTGGGTAGCGACAGAGACCACAAGTAGGATGGAGGCATTTTCACCATCACATTGTCTTACCACACTGTCTGTCACCTAGCCCTGGCTCCTGCACATGCATTGCAGCATGGTAGAAAATACCTGGGTTTTGTGTTTTTTTTTTTTATAACATGTCAGAGCTCCCTGCTGCTTCCAATGACAGGTGAGCCATGCTGATGGCAGCCAAGCAGCAGAAATTCCTCCTGACAAGCATGCACAGGAGCTGGTGTTAAAAATACCTAATTCCAGCCTTTCTCAGCACCACTAACAAAACCCGATGCAAAACTCAATGAACAATTTACTTTGCAGAAGCAAGTGGATTTTGCCATGTTTTATTCATATTATTTTGTTGTTGTATTATCTGTTTAGAGGGAGTACAGACCAGGTCTTGCTTAAGAACTGCAGCAGTGTCATTCTGAAAAGCCTGATCTAGAGACAGCATAATGAGATGAAGCAGTGCTGAAAACACTAGTGAGAACCAGAGAGAAAAAAACACATTTACAGTGGAGTACAGCACTCTTAGGAAACTAAAAAGGACCAGCAGGGTCACTGAATCCACACACTGTAACTCAGACAAGAGATAACAACCACTTCATAAAATCCTAAGAAAACTACTAGTGATATATGCATAAATTGCTAATAAGATGCCTTTCTTGATAGAAGGATTACAGATACCTGACAGCTCCCTTGTACTCGTTTCAGCTCTAGTCTTGGGCAAGCCCTAGATGAAGGCAGATAGTTTTCTCAGAGTTTTCTCAGCCTCTCATATCTCAGACCAACACTTACTTCCTTTTGAATAACATTTAAGGACTCCTGCTCTGCTTCTGTATAATGTGTGTCATGCTCTTCACCCAAATTTACTGAGCTTTAGAAGCACCTCCTGGGAATATACATACAGAGAAGAGCGAGCATGTTATGGCCCATATCCATCTTGCAAAAGGAAAAACATCCACTAATATAAAGGTGTTTGAGGAGAAAAGACTGGATTTGGTAACACACGCAGCATTTCATTTTTGTGTGTTTCTTTGCACATATGCATGCAATTGTTTGGCATTTGATCGTGCTTCTAAGTAGACATGACCACCTTATTTTGCATGGGGAACTGAAGACCCCCATTAAAGCAAGTTGTCTGGCTTGTTGTTATTGAAGTTTAATGGTAGTTGGAAGGGATGGTGAACCTTCAGAAAATGTTTCTCATAGCTTCCTCCAGTCTACATAATGCTTGCAGTGTGGCATGGAAGTCGACAGGGGACAATCCTATGAACATTTGTTTGGCTTCTCAAGCAACATTTGTAGCTTGTGCTGAGCTCCAGACTGCCACGACTACTTTGTTAGCTGTAAATCAGTCAGCTTGTGTGTGTCTGCATGAATATAAACACAGTCAATATTTACTCAAAATCAGGTAACCATGATATAAGAGCAACTGTAGTCACACTGAACAAACACAGCACTCCAGCACATGAGTTCATTTGCCTCTCAGGGCACACTGACAGAGTTGAAAGGCAATAGCCACTGGTTGCACCCAGTCACACACACCACGTTGACCAGACAGGAACCAGACTCGACTTGAAAGCTGCAGGGTTATGCAAACGCCATGCTGTGCTGCAGCTGGTACACTCAGCTGAGAAGAAGCATAAATTAGCAGAGTAATAATTTACAGCTTTAGACCCCAAATGAATAGTGTCTAACTGGTTAGATCATCAGATGATATAACATCAGCTACCTACACCAGCTGCAGCTGATCTACATTAAGTTAACTGAGTGCTAACAGTTACTCCAAGTATTTACCTACAGCTTGAAGGCACCCCTTTCCTCATATATAATAGAAAGTACTTTGAGAACACTGATATCTTACAACATCACACAGAGGTGGAAAATGACTGTTGCAACACAGGAAGTCTGCAACAGCAGCAGAAATTGAACGCTGATCACCCCTGAGGTTCATCTCATGCCCCGACCACAAAGTCATTCTTTCTTATCAAAATGGGAAGCTTGTCTTTCTTGATGATATTCTTTACAGTCTTCCTAAGCTGGAATCAATGTAAAAACAAGGTACCACTTGACTGCATATTTAGGCAGGTTAAAAAATTTATTTTCAAGGTATACTTAGGTAATCTACAGCACTGTAAAACTGACTCAAGTCTTCTGTCTGGAGAACTTCCTGAATATTTTACTGGATTGCTCCTTGAAACAAAGCAGGCAGTAAGGCACAGTAGGGTGACGTATTGTAATTGCATCCTTTTCATGAGATCTCTAGTGATTTTGGCCACGATTTCTTACTTCTAAGTGAGTTATCGCAAGCCATTGATTCCTTACAAAGTTAACAAGCAATAAGACAAGTTAACCTGGTGCTATTATGAGGCAATAATGTTGCCATCAGTGCATGTAACCACTGTATTTTGTTCATTTTTCCCTCAGGCACAATACAAAGGAGTCTGATCACATTTTTCAGCCACTATTCCACAATTAGACTGTATGCAAACTGCATAAACAGCAAAAGCACGCTGCAATTCAATTCTCTATTAATCTAGATGATGAAATAAAGAGGCTTCCATTAAGACTCTTACTTCTTAAAGATACAAATTAGATAGAAACCAAGACTAGCAGAACATTCAAAACTGGAGATCAGTTCTCTTTTGTCTCATCAGCATATGCTGCCGAAATAACCTGATTTTAAGAAGTGTTTGTATTTATAGAAGTCATGCAGTCACCAATATTTTCTTAACCCCGATACGAAAACTATCACCATCGGTGGCACTGTCAAGAAATGTGAAAAGTTTTTTTGCACTTCCCCTTTCAATCTTTCTTTGCTGTCTAGCCCTGCTCCCTTCTTGCTAGATGAACTAAAAAACACGTTTGCCTCCAAGCAAGACAAATGTGTACACTGGCTTTTTGGAAGTGTTCCCTTTTGTCTTTGTCAATGCATGTAAAAATACTGAAGTTGTGAACTTTTCTTGACCTCTCCATTTCCTTTGTAGCCTGAAGAGCTTTGACATCACAGAGCATGCACAGAGAAGCAGATGTAAGACTTGGTAAACAAGACATGCAAACAGGTGAAGGAAACTTTACGGGCCATGGTTCTGAAAAGCAAAGGCTCACTAGCACAGAAACCATAAGAGATATTGTTTTCAGATCTAAAAACTTAACTCAAAGCTCTGATTTAAAGCCTAAAAAAGAAAACGGTGGTCACGAAACATACCGACAATAGTGCGCTTAAGCCCTTACTGCATGGTACAGTACCCATGACAGAAGCGGGACAACATCATTTACTAAATTTACAATCTGGATCATCTCTGTTGTCTAGTTCTTACAACAAGCATATTAGTGAGAAAGCCACTGAAATGGTTAAGTTCATGATTATTTTAAAATTATGTTCTCCATGCCTGGCTTGATGGCCAGGAGGTTGTCAAATACTGATCAGAGCCTTTGGCTTATAGTTCAGAAGTTACAGCATGTGAGCATCACAAGGGAGGTTCGCATTGACTGAGGAAAAGTAAGAAGCACGATGTGAAGCCACCACAATGCCTCCTCTCTCTAATACATGCACTTAAACTGTATCAATACCAGCTTTCAGGAGAATGACTCCAGGGTGATCTAGTACCAGGGAGAGGAGAGCATGATGAAAAACAGAGCAGAGAAAAAGGAGAGAGTCTGCTCACCTATGTGGGATGCCACTAACACTAAAGCTCAAAAACTCACTGCCCTTTTTTTTTTTAAAAAAAAAAAAAATTCCACATAGATGGGGTAGACACTAACGCTTTCAAAATCAGAGCCAAAGGCCAAAATTTAGCAGTCACTGTAAACAAAACACATCTCACTTCAGATGTACTCCCTGGCAAGAACCAGACCTGCTCCAGGAAGAACAGGCTAGGTTCTGGAAGCAGAGCAGGCAGAGCAGTGCAACTTGCTTGTGTACCAGAATTCTGCTTAGGATTTCATCTGAAAATAGCAGTACCAATAGTAGTATAGCGGTACAGAGTTTCTAAACACTGTATCACATAATCAGGAGAAGATGTCTCTGTCATGGAATACTGATCGTGTGCCTTCGCCAAGATCACAGCTTTGCCTGCCAAGTACTCACCCCTGCCTTTGTTTCAAAATCGTGACATTTTCGTGCTCGCTTTAGCATGAGTATGAATCAGCTTTACACTTCATTTTTACATGCTGTGTTATTCCTGTGCAGCAAATAAACCCCCCTAACTAGAAGTACAGCAATTCCATAGCAGTCGAAATACAAAATCAACAGTTACCCGTTTTAGATCCACGCAGCACTTGAATTCTGGTCCCCCAGCAATCTAACTAGATCATTAGACATCATTTAGTTTCCACAAACCCATCTTTACAGGCAAGGAGCACTGCTGCGCTCGCAGACACTGCCAGGTCCTAGTTTTGATAGCGTCATTCTCGTTTCAGACGCAGGCAGACGTGGGCGCATGTATACAGGCAGCATCAGTTGAATGCTGGTGCTGAGCACACGTCCCCTGGTACGCAGCAGGATGAGCAGCTCTCTTCAAATGCAATGGCACTTTATGGAGCAGCTGAAAAGGTGGCGGAAAGAGCCCTAGCATATTCTCAGGCACGGATATGATGTTTTATGTATGCAACACAAAGAAATACAGCTTCCAGCTTTGACTTCTCAGCTACTGAAGCGAAACCACACATTAAACAGATGCGCACCAGCGGGCACTGTCAGACCCCACCTCCCCGTCCCTCTCCCGCAGTAGGGTGGGGAGGGGAAGCCATCACGCACGCAACATCTCCTGTCATGCACCACGCTGCCATTTCACTTTGCACATGCCTGCGGCTCCAAGGCTCCCTCGCTAGCTCCAACCAACTCCCGCAAATCCCAGTGCCCCTCCAAGCATCTACTGCGCACTCGGGATAATACCGGCAAAGAGTAATTTGGAGAAAATTAGTGCTTAGAGAAATTAGCTCACAGTGAGTTTCAATCTTCTGTCTATATTCCCCAAATACGCAGAAAACATAAAAGGATTTACGGTAATAAGTAATCTGGGATGCGGAGAGAAAACACGCAGAAAAAAAGCTGCATTTGTAGGTCTATTCTGTTGAGCACCACTACTCATTTCACCAAAACATAAGTTTCTGCCAAACTTTAAAGCTTGCTGCCAGGAATGTAGCACAAATCATGCCTTTCTAGCATTTTTGCAAGCTACCCTCTGATTTCAGGTTGACAAAGTCAGAATTGTGAGCAAAACTGCATTTGCGTGTGACAGCAAAGTATTTAAACAAGTAAAATTTTGCTTAACACATTACAACACTCTCAATTTCATAAACACATTTAAATGACATTATAATAGAATTGGAGAGGATAATTAAGTTACAATGAGGACAATGCAGTGGAAAGTCATCTACAAGCACTATGAGATTTATAAATGAACAGTCTTAACACCAAGTCCCATTTTTGTAACAGATACGATGAGGCAATTGTTTAGATTAGTACCAGTGCAAACTACTACCTACCTCTTGGGACAGGAAAGGAATAACTTGTGCACATATAGCATTCAGCCTCTTGACAATTTCTGCCTGCAAATGACAAGAAGAAAGAAGTTTTAATTATATAAATTCTCAGATGCAACTGTTACCCATGAGCACAGAACATATGTTTGTTTGTTTCCATCTCTAGCCACCTTCTGGCTAGGATAGCTTAGCAGAAGCATTTGGATGCCTGTTCAATAGTTCCTAGCAGACAGTCATTTCTGGCTAAAAAGTTTTACAGTTTAGAACTTCCATATAAGACAAAGAGAAGTTAATTTTCATTATATAAACAAAGACATTTGTTTTTAAAGAAAGACTCTTCAGGAGATTTAACAAAAAAGAAAAACAAAATACTGTGTATTGCACTAAAATCTCTCCTAAGAGGCAAAAAGAAGTATCACTTCAAATTACGACAATGCCACTGTAAGCGAAGGGATCAAATAAACCAATTACTTCTATATGTACACTGGGAGAATGTTAGCCATACTATATACAACTTCACTGATAATAATTTTATACATATTTTATAAATTTATATTTATATATTCTTGCATAATTGTATCATATTTTTGCCATTATCAAATCCAAGGTTAACAGTAGTTACTTTCATGATGCAGACCATAATCATGATCAGAAATGGATAATATATGATGCTTTATTTCCGCGCTGCAGAATTCTTATTCTGTGTATCTAATCTGCAAATCTCAATAAAGACAGAGGAGATTTGGAGAGATAACACAAGAATTACAGCTTTAGTGACAGAACATTTAAAGTGATGTAGACTTTCTTACAATAAATTGTAACTTTCTTATAATAAATTATAACCAGGGCCAGTTCTTCATTATACAGTAGGACAGAATGCTCTTCCTCTTGCAAAATCACTAACCATATGACAAAGACGTATAAACTTGTGCAATTTGGGCTTCCTTCTTTTACCAGCAACCCCTCTGGCCTTTTTGCTATGCAGTCTCTTAAATTGCACAACCTTAGAAATGAACCGACAGAACAGAAAGGCCCAGAACTAGCATTAAAAAAGACAGAACTACACAGAAAATAAACCCGTGTTCAAGGAATATTACAGTTACGTAGCTACATAACCAGAAGACATGGAATGCTGGAGGTAAGGGCATGTGTGAAACTAACTCTGCCCCCTTGTGCGTACTGTGACACACTCGTGTTTACACATGCTACTTCTCAATGCAATTTCTTCATTTCTCCAAAATCCATTTAAACTCCCATAGGTTATTTATGTATCAATCTCTATGTTGCACTATCCCAGCATCTTCTCACTGATCTTCATGATTTATGCAAGTCCCCATCTCACTAAAGTTATGCATTTTAATACGTTTGACATTCATCTACTAGACATTTTCTGTTTTACCAGCAAGCATAGACACCTTAAATGACACTTGAGAATATTTCATCACAAAGCTAAATTATCTGCTGATTTCAAAGGTCTATACATGCCTATAATATCAGATATGCTACAATGCAAAACCTAAATACTCCTTTAAATAGACAGTGTTTGCTATTTCATCCTGAGATTTATGAACTGCTTGTTACATTAAGCAATACAGGGAGCTACGAGATGTGTGTCTACGCTTCAGCCAGAAAGGCTTCATGATCTAATACTGCATTATTTGAGAAGCAGTATTTGATTAAGGAATTGTAGACTGTAATACAATGCACTCTTAAAAAGTACCTGTGCTGTAGTAGTTCAAGCACCATTAATTCAGTCATTTCCAAATTTTGGGTCCCAGCCACAGTTTTTGTTTTTGTTTTTTTCCCCCAAGGAATCTCCTGAGTGCCTTAAAACCAAAAAGAAAACTACATGTCCTGCTCTCGAAGGCTTTTCCACAGGAAGAGAAAACACCAAAGCACTGCTGTCCGTGACTCAAGGTGGAGTCCCTCTGGCCTACCCTTTAAGCAGTAATAAAACAGAAGTGATGCTTTTCTCACTATGGAACAACACCTCCTAAACAATTCCACCCATAAAATGCCTGTCACAACTACACGCACCTCCCACACAGCCCCAGGGGACTTTTCCCTTGGCTATGCTCAGCAGAAGACTACTCCCCACCTTAGCTGGACAACTCAAACTCGGTGATCAAATATGAGCAGTTACACAACCTTAACAGACCTCTTGGTATCAGCCGCACCAGAGTACAGAACAGTGGGGGTCCTTTCATGCAGGAAGGTGAACTGAGTGAGAAAGCACCTGGCCCAATGTACAGAGAAGAAAAAGAGCTCAGTGACGGCTTTAGGAGATGCTAAGACATCCCTTAGCCATAGTTCTCAGCTAGCCATGGGGCCTGCTGGACCAGTCACAACAGAGCTGAGAAGCCTAGGCACAGCCTCTAAAACTAAGATGACTTCCTTGTTAAAATTGTCTTCACTTCCCATGGCAATGAGCTTTCCTTGTTGTGTGGTCCTGCGTATGCTTGCATTTTACCACTAACGCAACACTAACGCTTAGATAAAATTCAGAGCAGTTTCCAGAAAGACAGTTGTTTTGAAGAGCAAAAATAACTATTACAAGGTCCTGGCAAGGGAAGCAAAAGGAGGAAGTGATCAATAAGAAGTAATACGCACCATCTCACGGCGCTGCTATGCCAAAGGCAGTGATAGAGCCACCTGATGAAGAGGGAGTCAAAACACCAGATCTGGGAGTAGGTCGCTTCGCATGGCACTCCGCAGACCCCTCTGCTCCTCAGCAGAGTAAGCGTGCAGCAAGGAAACACCCCATATAAGAAGCAGGACCTGACTGACAGTCTGCAGAGGTATAGCTGGACTGAGACATGGGCTGCCTGACCCTGGAGATCACAGATTGCAGGAAAGAAAGTGCCAGGTACGTGCACAAATGCTAGGAAGGATATGACACATTGTGCAGTCTGACAACCTCAAAAGACCTGCTCTGCTTTTGTCTGCCAGAGACAGGGAGACTTCACGAAGGGTACACAATCCACTTTATTATTCCACAATGCTTTGGGCCTTGACTCTAAAGCAACTGCTTTTCAACTTCCTCAGAAAGTTGTCTTTGGATGCCTCTTGCTATTGCCAAAACAGACACTGAGAACTGTAAAACAGACACTGAACTATTCTTGAATATTCAAGGATGAAGTCTTCAATAATTTCAAAAATATTCCAGAAAGAGTTAGAACTTCAGCATTAGCCCTCCAGTGCCTGCAGATATTGCTGGGAAGACTTTAATTACGCTTCAATTATTCCTTAAATTCAGAAAAGAAAAAATCAGAGGCTTCTTTACAAACGAGCCAATAGCATAGCCTGCAGATGAAGTTCACCTAGGTTTATGTTAGGTTCATGTTCTTTTAAGTGTTGCCAAAAGCATCAGAAATGCACTACAGTCACCCTTCTTCCAGCTACTCTGAAACCCCACAGAGGTGCTGGACTCGATGGCAGAGGGACTTTCAGCGCTTGGGACTGAAACATGATGCCCAAAGCAACATACAAAATTTTAAGGGGGTCTTGCTTCTTTCCCAAACTTTCATACAATTTCTCTAAATCGTAATTTCGTACCAACAAATTTGTTTCTTTAGCCATCAGCAAGTATTTATAGCAAAAAGTATGGGCAAGCTGTATGCTCACACAGCACATTTGTCAGCTTATAGCAATGAGCAGGTTATCAGAGGCAGAAAACTATATGATTAGAGAATTCAATGTGGCTTTATACGCAGCTGAGAACACATGGGTAAAAAAAAGGAACAAAGCATGTTTGTTGTTTTAACACTAAAGTCTCCTGATGCACGCTGTGTACTCAAACAGTCAAATGTGAAAGGCATTTTTAAACAAATGCTTATTATTTCAAGTGTAAAGATGGCAGGGATGCCTCAGGATACTGTTCGTTTTGCCCGAGGAATGTTGTCTGCAGTAAGCATTTCCAGTGGTCCAGAATTGAATAGTTAACACAACAACACTCAGCGATGCAAGAATGTTTTCTCATCGCCTTGCTCAGTGTTAGGTATTAAACTAATGATCCCAAACCGTAACAACTCAAGAACCAAAACACACCTTTTGTGTATTTGTTTTTTGCTTAGTATGAAGAAAAAAAAAAAAGTGATGTACAAAACAAATCTTAAACTAGACATTTTAATTTAGTAAAAGCAAAGTATCCTCTGCCATGGCACTGCAACCACTTTTGCAATTAACTGCATAGAATAATCCAACAGCAATACGCTCAAGTGCTTATTACAACTGCAATTTGACAAAAAGCTAACCAACTAAAGCTAGTTAGAGTGGATTTCTCACAAGGACACCCTAAGATCTAAAGGTGTAGACACTGATAATGCAGGCTAGCGTCTTGGTAGGCCTACTACAACCATGATTAGACAAGACCTGAAAACTCCGTAATGTACAAAGTAAGAGACAAAACAAAAACACAAGTCTGCATTACATTTCCATGTTGACAGAGACTTTTAGAAATATACGTTTAAATAGCAGTTTAAGACCTTCTATTTTCTCTTAGATGCCATACCAATGTTTTTTTCATGATCAGCCTAATTGGCAGGAGAAGGAAAAAGTATGATTTCATAAAATAAGGCAGCCAATTCCTCACATTGAAAGCTAAAGTTGCCTCGGAAACACTGCTGCTTCCACAGCCATCTAATTTTGCCTCCTTTGTCCCATGGGACCAAGCTTTAGAGAGGCATCATTTATTTACAGGCCTTTCCACTGGGCTTCAGTTATCGGCCAATAATGCTGTGGACACACACTTCTAATGGCCTATGTTTTGAAACCAAGTCTAATCTAATGGCGCAGCGCCCAAACTCCTTTTCCAGCATAGCCATTAAAGGATGTAGGTTATTGCTGTTGTCACCATTGATATTTGTCATTGTAATGTAATTAGGGCCCTAAAATGATGCATTACAGCCCTTGGCACAGCTTCTATTAAAATCTTTTCTTCTGCTCACTGAACTGTGACCTGCTTTCTGATGAATAACAGACAGACAGCTTTAGGGTGAGGAGCAGATTCATCAAAGAAGTATTTTTCAGCATTGGAAATAAAATAAATAAATAAATAAATAACGGAGGGCAACCTAAGGAAAAAAGCACAAGGGAAAAAAAAAAAAGCACAGAGCGCATTTGAATTTCATCTGACCACTTGAAATTCTGATTGCATCTGATGAATCTTTCTTAGGACAATATATTCCCAGTCTGTGAATCACATGGTTAATCAGGGCTCTAATCTGCTATCCATCAGCCTATGCCAGCACTGTAACTTCCAATCAAATTTATAGGTTATGTGGGTCACGCATCCCTGAACAACTACATTCACGGATATCCCATTTAAACCGGCACAGATTCTGAAATGCTGTTGTTAGGGTTACTGAATGTTATAATACTATTCAAAGCTTTATGAAAGCTCCTGATAAACAGCTGCTAAATTATTGCCTGTGGATACAGCATGATGCTCTGAAATAGCATTAATGGCCCAATAAAAGGGCAATTGTTCATGCCAAAATATAAAAAGGATAGCTTTTGCTGCCACAGTTTGTCAAATATGTTAACAAACAACGACACTTCTATTACTCCTTTCCCTAAACACAAAAGGTGTTTGGTTTTGCATAAAAACACACCAGCATGGAACCAGAAAGGATGAGGGAGAGGCAGGCAGCGAAGGCTCGAGTTGGAATTGTCTTTTTACTTATCTAACACAAGCTTGTATTGTCTGACTCCCTCTGAGAGCCACCTAAGAAAAAACACTATTTTAACAGTTTTAAGCTCTTTTCATAACAATTTACATTGTTGCTTTTTTTCTTTAAATGAATGGTTGAACATTTACTAACTATAATGTTAATAAACATGCTTTCTCCTACGTTTTTGGTATGCATATAAAGAGATGATAACAAAATCATTGTGCCTGAATCTGACCCACGTAAAGGAATGAGGACCTGTATCAGTCAATAGTCCCTCAAAATTATTGAAAGGATACAACACAAGAGCAACCGCTTAATTCCACAGCTCAGACAACAACATCTTTTTGACCAAAGCAACGAGGGAGGAATATTTAAATGATGCTTAATTGCCTAGATATGCAGACCAGTATATTTAAAAATCTGACCTTTCAAAGTGCCTCTGAAAACTTGGTAATTCTGAAAAACGTTCAGCAGATAAGTCTGTGGGCAAGGCTGTGCAGAAGAAGCCCCCATGAGGCAGCCCAGCCCAAAACAGAGCTAGTTACTGGTGTCATAGTGCTTGTGGCACAACTGCTGCCCAGCAGCCACCAGCTGCATGCAGGAGAGAGCACACAACAGACCACTACACTCCTGAATCCCCTTGACGGTAACACCTAGGGACTTAGTTCAATTCACCTTTGCTGCACACAGTAACAGTTGGACTTAAGCACATGGTAAAATATGGGAACGTGTTTAAGTGCCTTGCTAAGTATTTTAGCGTATGTCCCAATTCTTAACACAACTGGAGCCTAAGAGAGAAGCAAGAGTCATATAAACTTCAGATATTGAAATACTCAGAAATGTTCTAACACATACAGAGTTGAGAATCTATTTGTTGCTTTAAAAATCTCCATTTGCATTTCTTTTTAGCAGAGAAAAAAGCAAAATTGGGATTTTATTTATAGTATATAAACTTCAGGAAAAATATTTCCACTACATTTCATGAAGTTCCATAGTTATTACAATTATAAAAAATTGCTGGTAAAGAATTACCACTGGAGGCTGTAGGTCTGTCACTGGAATGGAAACAAAACTACTATATATGTATTGTTGAAATAAAACAGAATAATAAAACACTATTGGGAAACCCATTTCAGCAGCCAGTAGGAAAAGGAATATATGCAATTACACTTTCAGAAAAATAATCTGAAACAACTGTTATTTCAGGTTTAATTTGTTTTACACAATGCAGCCTTTGCCAAAAAGATCAATCTAGTTTATTAAGTGCTTACCAAGAACACACGCACACACCCATAGTATCTAAACAAGCGTTTCGCAAATTAATGAGGAAAAAAACATTATTACACTGTATGAGACATATCAGGATCCTGAATAAAGCGAGCAAAAAAGCTAATCTTAGTATTTCACAGAAAATTAACTCTTCTTTCATAAAGAAGAATGTGTTTTGTTTTAATCACAGACTGTTGTCTGGAAGTGCTTACCCCAGTTCTACAGAACTGGAGAAAATATTGCAAGCCCTGAATATAAAAATCCTCTTCAGCCATTAAGGAATGTTGTTTGGAAACAGAGATGTAAATAATCTAGTCCTGTACTCAAAGAGAATGGAGGACAAAGATCTCTAGTGAGAGAGACATTAAACAGAAAACTTCTTCAATAAACTTGAGCAACAGAAGATTTAATTTTTATTGGTATGAAATGCACTTATACAGTTGAATGCAACAACAAGATCCTGCTAAATAAACACATATACCTACCCCCCCTCACTTTCCTAATCAACCTCCTTTATAAACATTGCAACTAAGCCTATGGAGTACTGTAAACTTGATAATTACCCTTTAATAAATTAATTTATGTGCTTATTTTGTACAAAAATATTGAGGACAGCCATATAAGCAATAGATTGGAGTGGCAGAATTTTCAAAATCAATTTACTAACATACATCCCAATCCATGGGCTGCTGAAGTGATAAGACATGGCTTTTATTTAATGTCTCAAGAACGACATGGACCTCAACTGAACAAGAAAAGATACATACTGAACCATTCATGATTAAGACAATAAAAAGAAAATCAAGTGAGCTAACAAACTTGCTTCAAACCTGTCACTTGAGGAACTCATGTTTACTGTTAATATCAATGTCTTCCAGCAAGTAAGGACACAGAAATGCATTGCCTGGAGTGTCTCATCTTCAGTTCTTCAGGCTACCAGCAGGTAGCAAGCTGCATCCTGTCCTGCCATGCCAGAAATACTTGCAGAGCATTCAGAAGAAAAGTTGCAAATGGAATTTAAAATGACAGAAACTGGCTTCAACTTCCCTTCTTCCAAGAGAGCCCAAAAAGCAGACTGAAACAAGTAAGAAGGGACCACTGTGAAGCACGGTGGCGTTTCAGGAAAGACATCAATACAGCACTGTAGTACCCTAAAAGGTACTATCCCACCACATACCAGCAATCCTCACACAGGACACTTCATAGGATTACATACTTTGTAAAATATGGCCTCATACTGTAAGAATGAGAAGATTCCAGCTTGCTCCACCATCTCAAGGAATCTGACTTCACAGCTTTTTTTTTTTTTTTTTAAAGCTTATTTAAGCTTTTTTTTTTTTTCTTTTTAAGCTTATAAACCTGTGGCATCCCACTAAGGCAGCTTTAGCTCTGAGCTCAATCTTTTGTGTCCATCTCATAACTAATTAGGTCAGAATTTTCCATTTTAATGTTTGCCCATAACAGCTGAAATGCTGGAACATGCACTCTCACGCTCTCTTACTGCTTGACCCGTCCCCTCATGCATCCCTCCAAACAGTCTGAACACAGTTCTTCCGTACCTACTGGAAATGACACGAGCCAATCTCAGACTGGCCATACAACTACATACATATAGTGCTTTTAATGCACAGTTTCAATTTGATCTGGTGCAGTAAGTCCCCTATCTATTTACATCACAAGTTCATACTCTGTTTCTCAGGAGTTGAAGGAATTGTAATCAAAGAGAAATACTGCTGATCAGTAGTTTCAATCTGTACATCATAAAGAACCAACAGAAGGTGAGAGTCAAAACCCATTCTCAGTAGACTTATCGTTACTTTGGGATGTCCTTAGCTGCACTGGAAAAATATTAAGGAGCCAGCTTTTTAGCAAAAGGCTGAATGCCTCTACCAGGTTAATCCAGACAAAACCATGCTTTTAAAACCTATACAAACAGTGCTCAGGAAAGGGGACTCCGATGCTTTTTTCAAATGTTAACACAAAAGAAACACTAAAATCATTTTCCCTCCACAAAATAGTTAGAGCTGGTTCAAGTGCCCACGTCTCACTCCTGATCCTGATCAAGTGCCCAGCTCTCACTCCTGATCCCCACCAACACTTGCCCTTCATTTGCAAGTAGACAAAAAGAAGAAAGAAAACATTCAGAAGAAGCAATAGGCCCCCATCATCCGACCTCCACTCTCCAGTTCCAGTGCTTTGGAGCAGTATGCTCCCAATGTCATCATTAAGAAGCTGATACACTATCAAGCCTTAGAACTATGGAGATTGTGCCAGACTCCAGTTACGTGTACGAGGTTGTACTAGTCCAGTCCTGACCACCAACTCCATGCAACCACTGTCAACACATTTTTGCTTTCCTCCTGACAAAAAAAAAAAAAAAAAAGAAAAAGTTTATCCAGCAAACATTGTGCTGCTCCAGGTTTAAATGAACTACAGAAAGTTGACCAATAAACTTACAAAAAGGGAAAAAAAAAAAGGCAAGTCTCCATAAAAAAAAAAAAGAAAAAAAAAGCACCATAGCTATTGAACTTGGTTTATTCTCTTTCAAACTCATCTGGAGATGTGGTTACTACTTGTCTTCCACCTTCCACTTCTGGTTGTCTTTGCTACCTCATCCTTGCAGGTCATGGATGTTGGAGCCCAAAGCCCACTCAATTCATTTATAATTACGTTTGTTTATGTTTGCTTCTAGAAAGATAAATGCTAGGAATCAGCACACTGACCTGTGCAGTGGATTTGTTAGGTCTGGTTACAATAATTTCAACACTGTTAGAACACTGTGTTGTTTCACCTCCAATCCCTCATCTCTTCTTCCTACCCAGAGATTTCACACCATGTGTTGGATAGTTATCATTTAGTTAAGAAATTCAGAAAAAAAAAAAGTTTACTTACTTAAGGAAAAGTAGTCTATGCAAAGGAAACAACAATTTAACTCATTTTCCATTGCACCTTGCTGTTGTATTATGAAAATGAGCAATATCCAGATGTAACTTCTGTACATTAAGGTAACAAACTTTGGTATTTGACATAATTTAGTAGATAAAAATCTTACCCTTCTTAAGCCAATACACAAAACCATTTAATTTTAGTTATGCCCCCCAAAGAGATGAAAGAATAGTGCAGTGGATTTTAAAGCAATGCTATAATCAAACATCCACTTTCGATCCTTTCAATGACACACATCCAAATAAAGCATGTTACCATCTCCATTTTTAAACCCTGTAGAAGTATGATACCTGTTAAATCTTTCTGAAGATAAACAAACAGATGTTCCATTGTATCCCTTGGTGGTATTTTATCAAGTTCCTTCTTCTGGAATCAAGAGATTATCTAAGAATCTGATTACATTTAAGATACCTCTCTCCCTTTCCCACCTATAGAGAACTTTTTCTTTTTTTTAATCAACACTCAATAGACAAATTAAAGTTATATAAAATGCTAAGGGTGTGTAGTAGAACACAAGTTTTTTTTACTCTGAACATAATTGGAAATTTCAACTTCAGGTGCCGACTCTTGATTTCACCATGTTTTGAGATGACGAGATGATATCACATTTCTAATTAAGTTATCAGCCACAAACCTCAATGCCATGGCACCCTGGGGACAGGCAAGCGAGGATGAACTGCTACCAGCCCTGCCGTTTGGGGCTTTCACCACCCCACCCCACACACATTGGCACAGCCAGCAGGAACCCAATTCCTCTTCTCTCGGGCAGGCTGCCCACAGTGTAGGTGGGACAGCACCGTGGAGCTGGCACACTGAGCAGATTCACACAGTAGTGAAACACTGAATGTTCCAGCAGTTCACACATCTCTGCCACCACTCAGACAACACTGCTTTGTACCCACATTTTTTATTTTTTTTTTTAAGTAAAACGTGGGGCCACCATTAGCCTAACAGGAAAGGATTCTTGCTGCAGCAAAATGCTGCTTTTCTGCGAGCAACAACAAAGTAACAGTCTGTAGCCCTGACTCCTATAGAGGAAAAAATATTGATATGAATTGTCATGGCTCATAATTTCAATCGCTGTGGACCGTAACTACCTCTGCTGACAATAACTCTATTCGGATTTCAGCATTTCTGCAACTGGAGTTCCCTGCAGCACTCACCGGTTTTCTCTTAAGTGGAGGAGGACTAGAAAAGAACAGGTAATTTTATCCTTCAAAATGTGAATATCTAACAAGTGGTAGTTTCGCTAGTGAAGTACATCTAAAATAATCAGGCAGTTTACAATACGCCTTTTAACCTTCTAAGAGGACACATTTGCAAAGCAAATGTTAAGACACTTGTAAGACATGAATGCTTAATACATCCAGGAAATTCGCTTGTCCAAGACAGCTGGATACACTAAGTACATCTTCATATTCAATTCATTTGAATGGCATTTCCCCAGTAAAACTCTTACCAGGACAGACTCTGAGTCAAGCAATACTAAATTACATTTATCTTGAAATTAAATCACCATTATAGAAGTTTTCAAATACCTTTTATCCACGAAGGATTTCAACTTAACATAAACTTTTTAAAGAAACATAAAATTTAAGAAAACGCTGTAAAAAGCAGAACAGGAGGTATGGAGCAAAGGAGAACTCTCTGGTGCAGAAATGTAGGTTCCATGAAACCTCTTCCAGTGCTATAACTCCCTGTGAGATCACACTTTATGTGAAGAGTTCCTATGAACTGCATTAATTTCAGATAAATACTCAAGATGTGCCATATGTTAAATGTGCTCCTCATCATTTCGCATACAGAGACTTTAATAAAAACATCTAGAACATGGGAAATAGGTCAAAAGCAAGCACATCAAAGGGGTAAATGATCAATTCTATCAACAGATTAACCATGTGATAACAACATGAACACATTTCTCCTTACAACGTGTTCTTATCATCACTTTTGGATTCCTCCACAAAGTTAGTGCAGTTCAGCAACCATGACCCCCCTGTAAAAACAGCTGGGTCAGAAACATGGGCAGTGCTCTCACCAGTTATGTTCAACCTGTTTTGGAGATAGAAGGCTTTTGCTGTGGTTTTCACATGAACTGGTGTAAAAACGGGCACCAAAGTGTGCCACTGCTCCTGTAATCCAGCTGCTCCTGCTCAACCCACCCTTGTGCTGCTAGTCTTTTCATGGGTATGTGGTGAACCAAACCAGGAACTTATCCAAGTTAAAACTAACCCAAACTTCCTTTATTTCATTTTTTTTTTAAATACAAATCCCATTCCCAGACCCAGTTTACCCTAGGGTTAACCCAAAGAAGAAGATACAAAGGCAAATTTTGCATCACCCCCTTCATTATCAATGCCATCTGTTGCCACCTTGAAGCTCACAGAAAACTGCAGTCTCAGACACCCAAAGCCTCTATGCTGAGACTTCTTGTGAGTGCTCAACACCTTCCTCCTTTAAGTCAGAAAACAAGAACACAGTTAAAAGAGCAAACCACACCACAGCGCTCTTGGCAAGCTGTTCTCATCTTGTGACATATACCGATACTCCTTTCAGCATGGGAAGGCACTCTGTTTCACTTCCTCCACTATGCTGCAACCAAGACATGTTCCTATCAACCACACAACAACCTTTTCACCTCTCGGGTTAGCATCACTATCTGTTTCAGCTGCAAGTTTCAACTAGTCCTTGCAGCCATGTCTTAGATCATCTGGTAAACCAAATCACCCAGGCACAATTGCGCAGTGAATTCAGAATAATAAATACTTACTGGTGAAAATGAGTGGTGGACTACCAGCCTGGCAGTGGTCAGATTAAGTAATTAAATGTTGTGGTCAGAACTGTGAAAGAAAACAACTCAAAACAATGTATGTTTTTCAGTTATAGCAGACAGCATGACAGACAGCAAAACCACATTTCCTTGTGTCCCTCCCCCTCTCTCTTTTTTTTTTTTAATGGATATGTGGCTTTTTGCCACGGAGTAATTCTATGGTTTACCAAAATGCAGTCTCTGGGCTTGTTAATTTCATATTTAGTTAGCTAGGTCTGTAATCTCTCCACCCTTTTAATCAAAAAGGTTTCAGGCAAGTGTTTATATGAAAAGCACTTATTCAAATCCTAATATTTTTACCCACAAAAGCAGACAAAGGTTGTTATCTATTCTGTTTTATGAGAGTCTGTTTTGCACAAACTATTATAATTATTCCCTTTCATAGCAGTAGTTTCCCATGACAATTAGAGACTTAGTTGTGCGATTCTGTTTGCATTAGAAATTTGCCAGAATACAAGGAAACCTTAAAATCACTGAACTACCTACAGTTTGTTTGCAAACCTGTTCGTGAATAATCACTGTCTGTTTTTCACAAAGACAATGGAAAAAGCCAGGGGGAGGAGGAAGGGAAATAGGTTTGATGACTAGTGGATAGCTCAGGCTGGGTTTTCTTTGTCTGAGCTTCAGTGAAGTTAAAAGAATTAAGTTGGAAAATATTAACCTTTAATATAAAGGGAAGGCAGTTTAAAATGACTGATTTCCTTATCGAAAAAGTCACTTTTCACTATTATAACATATTATGTGGTGTACGTGAAGTCAAAGGAAAGAGAAGCGAAATAGGATTGTTTTTTAAGTCATCAACACTTGTTGCATTGAGTTTGCCCACACAGGCATAACTTTAGCTCATGAACACAAAACAGAAGTTCCTTTACGCTACCTGTTGAATTGACCAAGAAATACTCAACATAATCAACTCTTGCTGACCTCTGGGCTCCCAGGCTACTCAGTTAGCAAGACCTGAGAGAGTCTGTTCAAAGGTGGTCAAAGAACACCTGTGAGTACTTCAGTCACACTCCTGGAAATCATCTACATGCACCACAAACCATACATTATCTTAACTGAGGATATTTAAGTGAAGTTTTAAAAACAGATGTCATTTTCTGCCAGTGCCACCCATGGCTATAGAACATTACTCTCAAAATCTGCTGCAAAACCTTTGTAGAGCCCATATGATCTAGTTGTAAATTAGGTTTTCTCCACCTCTACAGACCAAAGCAGACTATGCACCAAGAGCTGTTACAGTCCTACTAACTTCACAGCTGTTCTGCATCCAAAATTAGTTACCAAGAAAGGTAGTAGCAACGTGATGCTCACATAGAGACAGTGACCTGCTTTTTCTAAGTCCCACTGCTTCAAGAAGGTGGAAAAGCACAGCAGTATTTCAGTGGAAAACATCAGATATGAAACTCTTCTTCTATTTTGTATTTAAAACAGCCTTCTGACTAGTATTTTTGACCAATGTCCAACTTCCTTTTACCGTCAAAACTACATTTACAGGTTCTCACACATGGGGTACTGACATGCTGAGATGACTCAAGCAAAGCTGTGATCCTCTCTATTTAATACTAAGAGGGTTTGCCTGATCTTTTGACAACTCATAATGCCATTATCTTCTTCCAACCTCTGCAACCAATTAATCAAAGCAGACCCTGCCAAAAAATGGGCAGGTAATAATTCCAATGAAGTTGAGGAGACTGGGAATTAAGGTACCTGAGATCTACAGCAGAAGCCTATCCCAGACTAATTCTGCCTGGAACTGGGAGGTATGAAAGACTTCGTCAACACCTACATTTTCTTCAACTTGACAATATAATTACTTGTACAAGAGAACCAAGATCCCACTGTGCTGCAGCCAGTGGGTGTATAGGAATAAGCCCCATCTCTGGCATTTGTTAAGGGTCGGGCAGACCCCTGGTCCCTGCCAGGGGGCATGAAGAAAGGAGTTAGGGACACACTACACAAGGTGAGAAAGCTTTGTGTAGTTTCATCTTTCCCCCCAGAATCCCACCCCCCCAAAAAAAAAAAAAAAAAAAAAAAGTAGTACTAGTATTATCCTGTTTTCCAGATGGAGAACAGAGGCTGGGAAGACAGATTACCAAGGGACAAGCCTCCTTAATACAAATTAAAGCATTGACTGCATTACTGCCGAAAGGCACATCACTGGAGCATGCTAATTGCAGCTGGGATGGAAAAGACAGCAGAACTCACATGGGAGGCAAAATGAGGACAAAACTGTCTTGGGAAATAACACCCTGCCCCAAGCATCTTACAGTCTAGAGAGATAAACACAGCCACTTCTAAGTGACTCCCATGTAATAATATCCCACCTCTTATTACTTAACATATCGGTCTCCAAAAATTCCACTGTGGTTATGCTTCAGCAATGGTATTACTTCCACTTCCCAGGCAGAGAACTCAGGCAACAAAGGCCACATGTGAAGTCTCAAGAAGGTATGTAATGGGATTTTTAATAACGCCTAAACCTGCTAATTTGGACAGAAAGTCAGCAGATAAGTACCCAAGATGATTTTTCAATAATTCCTAAGCACAGGGGAGCATCTAAACACACCTACAGGGATGTGTTCTGGGAACACGCAACGCTGAAGTCACCAGAAGCACGCAGGAGTGTCTGTCTCCAGCACTGAAGCTCCCCAGTAAGCACTTCTAAGTCCCTTCCCCAGACATGTTCAGAAGTGTCTTTGGCATCCAACCCAGCTCACAACTAAGCCCTGGCAAACACCCCCCTCCAACTCAGTGCTTCTCCACCCATGTCCCCAAGGGAGCTGGGAACTCCTGCCAGAACAATTCCCACATGAAACACAGCAGCAGTCACGTTTGAAAAAAATAAAAAGGGGTAGAGAACAGAGAAACTTCTATGTAACAGCTTAGTGCTTAAAGAATTTAATCAGAGCATTACATACATTACTTTAAATCTTTCTTTACTTCTCCTTCCCACCTCCTAGCACACCCTACCTAATAGGCTTCTGTGAACTCTGGGAAGGAGATACTCCCAGTTCTTCCACTGCAGAAGGAAAGTCCCTTTTCCAGATCCTGCTCACAACCATTGCACATGAAAAAAACACCATGGGCCAAAACATAAAAGGGTCTGGGGCAGGAACCCAGCACAACCCCTTCCAGCTGGCCACAGTCTTTCCAAGGCAATAGCACAACATCCCTCCTCTTTCAGCTCTACTGAATCATTATCTCACGCAAACCAGCTTTCTGCTGGATAGCCCAGTCTCTACTCACTCTCCTGGGAGAGATCAAAATCGGGATCACTCTTCTAAAGGTAATTCTGGTCTGAGACTACCAAGTGAAGGCAGCATGTCCTGGCAGCACCACCTCAGGTGTCTCAGTCTTCAAGCAGTGCCAGATGTAGGGCACACCCATGACCTCAACATTTCCCTGTGAGCTACCCGCTGTACGTGCTGGATTTCTTTGGCTCCACAATGAATCACTCGGCTTGCCCTGCATGCTGCAAGCTTCCCTCTGCCTTCACTCTGCTGTCTTTACATCTCACCAGTGGTGCAAGAGCATCTGCTGCAATGCCCCAGCCTCTCAGCTGGGAGTGGGTGCAGTGGATGGTCCGAGGTCTCAGGAAGCCTCTGACAGCACAGATCAGACACCTGCACCTGGTCTCCACAATTCCCAGATGCTGTATTTCATCTACCTGGGAGCTTTGTGCTTTGCTTCATATTAATACTGAGAGGTATTTCCTGTGTCTACAGATTTTCAGGCTCTCCAGGTCCTGTTGCAGGCTTAAACAGACCTCGTGACCCTTAATACAGTGCATACTTACAGCGGCATTTCTCTTTGAAAATGTGTAAACTAAGATTATCCCAGGATTCTTCTCACCCACACAAAATACTTGGTAAAAATCAATGCTTTAAAAGAAATACCCACCTGAGTTCCAGGCAGAAAACAGAGCTAAGTAACCTGCATCTAAATAAAGGACAAAATATTTCATACATTCACAAAGTATATAAACCTATTTGGCCAAAGGTGTATTTGAAAAAGACATTGCATACACAAAGAAGCTGGACATTTCTACATTCAAAGGAAGGTGTTACATAACAGAGATACGAGTTTGAAAGCGGGTAATAATGAAGCTGCTAAGGCTAGTCTGAAAAGTGTCTCATAAACATTTCTGAAAACTCATCTTCAGCGGAAATCCACAACCTCAGAAAAAAAACACCCCACATGTATGCTCATGGGGACTCTAGTACAGTTCTGTGGTGCTCCTTATTTTTACATATCTATCTACATGATCAAACCTGAGAACAAGAACAATTATCATCCCCAGTTAAATGTGGTTTTAGAAAGAATGTCAGAAACAAACCATTCCCCAGAAATTTCCAGGATGCCACAGGCATAGAATTGTAAGACTTTCCTTATGCTGCCAACAACTGAAACATCATGCATATTTTGGCGTCACCAGTCTGCAGAGATAAACCACGGAGAGTGGTGAGGAGGAGAGAGCTAAATGTCTTCTAGCACTGCATGGAAAATGCCCTTCTCCTCGTGTTATCCATGTTAAAGACACATTATTAGCCTTGTTTGATTTAACAGCCATCTCTAGAAGAACATGGAAGCACACAGCTGCAAAGGAAACTGGACATCACTATTGATCACATTAACCAAGAACCTATATGTAACTTACTTTTAAACAGTAACACCTCGCATTTATTCATGGACAAATACACAGCAAATGACTCTGACATAAAAAAGTCCTTTGATGCTCAGAGAAATCAGTGTCTCCTCCACAGTTACTGTTTTAGAGCAACAAAGAAGAAACTCTCATCAATGCTTGCATTTTTTCTGTTTGTTTGTTTAGGAGGAGACTAAGGAAAAAATACACAGTTTCTCCCCAGAAATTAACACTGATAGGAACTGCAAATAAGCAACCTGTTCAGATGGTAACAGTTTTCTGCAGTTAGGACAGAAAGCCTACTGGTTAAACTGCATATAAGAATGTCCTATCTATTCTTTGTTGACATGCCGACGCAAACATACAGAGTGTGTTTTTCGTACAGTCTTTTCAACCTTCTTGTGTTATTCAAACACAAGATATTTTAAGAAGAGGTATCTACATGCTTTATGTAGTCACATGCTTGATGAAATTACAAAGGGCAGACAGTAGTGGCATTCTAGCCGACTCTCTTGCACATCACCACAGTGCCGTCTTTCCAAGAGGGCACTGTGAAGTTGGATGGCTGTCATACAGACTGAATGGTACCGCAGGGAAATACGAGATGTGAGAAGGAAACCAATTAACTAGTTTCCTCCTATCATTCCTTGTTCTTTGGCTTCTCCCTCAAACCAAAAATCTAGCGTAAGGGTTCTGGTCAGCTTTGGCCTTACACACTTTGCTTTCCTTCTCCAAATGTTATCACAGGACCAGGCCCCCATTTACAATTTTCATCTCCAAATACAAAATTAACAGAGGAGTAAGCAGGAGGACACCTCTTGCATCTCTATTGTTACTTCCTGGGGCATAAGGATAAAGGAAAACACACAGTAGTAAAGGCATTGCTGGACCTTGTTACAAAGCTGACACGGGTTTGGAAGGAGTCCTTTTCCCTTCATAGCAAATATATATTCGTTCAATATTCTGTGATTCTCTAGAGTCTCTCACCTAATAATGTAAGTTAACAAATTAAATCTTACATCACTCTTGTCATGTAAATATCATCACCATTTCAGAGTCGGAGACAGAGGCACAGAAACGTTCAGAGATTTTCACAAAGGGCTACAGAGTGTGAGCCCACAGTCAGAGAAAACACAACTACCAATTTGCCACACCATTTAAATGGTCTCCTCTCCAGATCTAAGGTAGCCAAGCACATATGTAAGCTTCTACAAGTACCTACAGCAGGAAACAGGACTCATATCAACAGTGGCTTTTCTCTCCAGACCCACAGTACTCCACAGAGGATGAATACTGAATTCACATCTCCTCATCCTGCAGATACCACAGAAGCCCAGCAGAGCCCCGCACCTCTCTTAATGCCAAAACCACAACACGACTTGATTCATCTATTGGAGTTAAATGACCTTGCAGAGTCCAAAATGCCGCTGGCTTCTTGGCTGTCAACCAGCTGGATGAGGACCCAACCACCTCAAACCCTGAGCAAGATCTCCCAGGTGAGGAAGGAGGACAGTCAGAGACACCCAGCCCTGAACAGTCACTGGTGAAGTGGTTTCCATAAAAATGTGCGGACAAATATTGCAAAGTTCATATTTGACTCTTCCCCAAGCCTTGGCTGGGCTGCACTGCAGTTATTTTGGCTCTCTTTCCTGTATCAATAGGAAAGAGAATACCGCTGTGTCTTCAAAATTAGGTCCAGAAGTGTTTTGGCCATGAAGCACAGCTGCAAATTCCTTATTCATCCCCGGGAAAGCTGAGAAATGGCAAAAAGTGGTTGCCCAAGATAAATGTTAGGATTGCTCCACTTTCTCCAGGGTTTTAGAAGCTAAAATTTGTATCAGGTTATAAAGAGGAGTAATTCATGCATTAACTGGATATCCAAATGCATAAAACTAGAAGTCCTGTTAGCTATCTGCATTGTAAAAAACGAGCAAAATGAAGTTTCATCTCTGCTGCTGAGCGGAGGGACACAAGAAAGTAAACAAGTGACCAAAATGCCCTCTTCTCCCTCGACCCCAGGCGAAAAACTCACTATGCTTTGCGTTATGATTAATTTTAAATAACGCTATCACATCAACACAGCCAATGACGGCTTCAGCCATTGAACTGCTGTCAGTAAGAGTACTCTGCCAGCCAGACTTTGCAAACACTGGCCACGCAGGTAACTGAAGCTCATTGGATGGGCCAGCAGCAGCCTTACCATGCTCTCTAGACAGAGGCTACCTACTGCAAGGGGTGCCCATCTATTATTACCAGCTAGCCAGCCCCAGGGCAGCCACTGCTCCTTCTGGGCTAAGCCACGGATGCAGGCTTAAGGGTGTCTGCATTGGCATATTCCCCAAACCACCAAGACACCAAGAGTACACCAAGAGTAGCCAGGCACATAAAGAGATGGGAGCAAATACATGAGAAGTTTATTGCATTTAAGATGGAGGAAAGAACAGCATTTTTAAAAATTTAAAGTGCTTTCAGTGATCATCCACAACATGCACACAGCTCTCAACACGAGCCAAACAAAATCTAGTGGCAGGACCTATTATTATGCAGACTCTTTATAGCATGAAAGGGACAGATTTTGATTTTTGCTCAACTGTGAGATGCTCTGCTGAGGTTTTTAAGCAAACACAAGAAAAAGAAAAGCACACATTCTCATTGCCAATGTTCCACATCCCAAACATAATAGCGAGAGGTTTTTTCCTCCTTTGAAGAAGTTGAATCTCATCCAGCAAATGTCAGAAACCTCTGGCAGTATAAGATCCTGTGGAGAAACCATTTAAGCAGACCAAAAGAAAGAGGCCAAGTTAGAAGACCTGCACTCAAAACCACATCCTGTGTTCCTTCTCCTCCTGATGCAGAAGGGGAAATCACCACCAGCAAGTCTGTGTCATCATGGTACATAATCCTCAAAAACTTAACAAGCTATTCTAAATTGAGTATGTACATAGTTTTAACTTGGTATTATTTTTTCTTAGTAGAGTACACCTCACGCACCTTCCAAGAACAGGAAATCACGACAAAATTTGCCAGCTGCATCACATATCCAGCTCCCTTGACTTTATTGTGAATCTTAGGATGTTTTACACTTTACTAGCAAAAAACGATTATAGAAGAATGCTGGAGAAAAAACCTAAGAAGCGTGAGCCAAGTGTAGTTTGGCAGCTTAAAATTAGAAGGAAAATAAAAAGAACCCCAAATATATTATTTTTATCCCATGATTAATTTTAAGCCAATCTCATGATTTTCTGACAACTAGCATGATTTAACATTTAGAGTTGGCAATAGAGCGTACCATACAAATACATAACCATAAAGAGACCAATTCAAGTTTACTGTGGGGACTATAACTTTGACTGGCCTGCGCATTTAAACATCTCAGCCATAACGCCACAGTGTTCAATGCCAGAACATTACATACCTGTCCTGGGCTAGTAAAGACGATTCCTTAAGTCTAAATTCTATCCATACAGGCAAGAAAATACTGTGTAGACTTCAATGTACTACTTCTGATATATTTTGATTATATTTTAAAGAAAAAAAATTTAAAAGTTAGACACCTGCTCTCGACATTGTGCCAATATGCTTCCCACTACGCTTAACTACTACAACATTTGTGTCACCGCTAAGATAAACAATACCAAGGGGAAATTTTTACATAAGAAGTACTTCAAGGTAGCAGTAGAACATAAAAATATCATCTTGAACCAAAGCCAAACTTGTAAAAACACACAGATAAACAGAGGCACAAACAGGTATTCTTAAAGACACCTCGTATTTTTACATTTGAAAATAAAGATTATTTTTTCATTCAAACATTCAATTTCTTTCTTAGAATCAGATTTCTTGAGTATGGATAGGTTTAGCTTCAAGTGTATTGTCATCTGTTAGTTAATGCAAGCATCATTTTATACTTCCTATGTTTCACATTATCATCTTCGCTCTGCTCCCTCTGTGCCTTGTGGCTAAATAGGTTTTCTGAAAGTCAGTGGCAACAGATGTGCTCAATATGCAGACAGCAGCAGAAGTGACTTCTGTAACAATTACAATCACTCTGTTCACTAGCTGGCATGCGTTTCTGAAAAACCCAGTTCTCCATCAACTCCACAACTAATATGCTGTATCTTCTCATTAAAATAAAATAAAATAAAATAAAATAAAAATAAAATAAAAGTAAGACCAAATTGATAGCTCTGAATTCTTAGTGTTTGCCAGCCTTGGTATTAGTGTCAAAAAAAAAAAAAAAAAAAACCTGTTCCCATGCTTTAGCACAACAACTCCATGGCATACACTGTGATTGACCTATTAGGACATCCCCTTCACTGCCACACAAACACAGAATCCCTGCCTTGAAGAGCTTCCAATCGCTATTATTTCACATCCCTAAATCCTTATGTTAAAAGTTATTTATTTCGGTTGCAGAGCAAAGCAGTCAAACATTTTCAAGCCAGAGCTACAGTCACCTCTGCAACTTTAATTCTACTTTCCTAATGTCTATTTTGTGCTGTGAAAGAGGTCCTCTAGGAAAACTGGTAATGAAATCGGCGAGTACGTAACTAAAAATTGCACCACAATGCGCATACACAATAGGGCAGGACCAAACCAACACGCACGCTGTAGAGCTTGGGCATCCCAGCACCCAAGTACCTCACTTTGAAACCTATCCGCTGATGTTTTATTCCTGTGTTTAACAACCTCGGTACTTCTTTTTTGCCCCTGAATGGAAAGAAACCTCATCGTAGAAAATGATGCAAATGTAATTAAATATGAAACGGTGACATGGCTTCCCTCTCCTCCTCTGTCAGATGCATCGCAGGCGGTGAGCTCCAGCGGCTCAGCATGAGCCTCACGCTAGAGCTGTACTTCCAGCCGTGCCAGCCGGCCGTGCCGGGCAGGAGCTGCAGACCACCTCCTTCTGCCTCCCATCTTTCCTCTCCCCTGCTGCTGAAAAAGAACACGGGGCTCCTGCCACAACATGGTCCCTCACTGCAAATAGTCAAGTTGACAGAGTTTCTTGCAAGGCAAAAAAAAAAAAAGCACCAACCACATACGCATTTTTCCAAGAATTTTTTACACCAGAAAGTGTTAGGCGACCCTAACCATGGGATCACCACTGGCCCCCTCAGTAATTACAAGCGTGCCCATAAACTAACACAGCCGGTGAGGCAGCATCACAGCAATTAGCATCTTTCAAAGGCAGAAAAATGCTGTTATGTTTAAGCACTGTCAAGTACAGCCTTTTGCCAGTAAAAACAGAACGTATGTCTTAATTTAAAAGTTTGCTCAGCATGTTTTGTGCTACTTCCTGTGTCTAAGGCATCTGCCTGAATTGCCAAAACAAGTGGGAGAAAATGACATTTTCCTTTGCTTATGAATGGCAAAACCAGGATGAAATAGAAGCTCTTGTCCTAATACATGTTATTCTGTGGTTTGAGGGGGAAGGTTAGTTCAACAGCAACTTGTAGAGAAGCAGAAACAACAAACTTCTAAGTAATTAACAGGAAGGCTGTCTAACAACTGTATCAAGAGGAAAAAAAAAAGCACAGAATCTTGTTTAAGAACTCAGCAGTTATTACAAAGTAAAAGGTTTTTGGTTTAACTGCAGAATAACATGTTTTCTAACTTTTCATAAGCTTCTAAGCTATTCTACTGGCTTCAGAGGCTAAATAACCTAAAACTGGGACAAACAAGCCTCAGCTGTCAAACTGATTTGACAACCTATTTTTTATATTTTGCGACTTTGATGGAAAAACACTTGTTTTTCCCTTCCTCCTTAATAGTCCTGTGTGAGCCACAGTCTTCAAGATTTCACGTCTAATCCCTCACATTTTGAAGTTTTCCAGCTCGGTTCTGACTACCCACTGCCAGTATCTCTATTAAATCCTTCCTACTGTTCATAATGGAGAACAAATTCAGCCAGTATAATTTCAGCTGGCTCTCCAGCTATTCTTCAAACGGAAGACAATACACATTCAGCTGCAGACTGTGTTAAAAAAACAAGGTGTGCACACACATGTATGCACACGCATTCACGCGAAGACTAGCCCATTGTTAATGAAACAAAAAAAAAAGTACTTTTCTGTTACGTAGATGGCACACGTACAAACCAATTCGCTGTGATACATGCATTTTATGGCCATGAAGATGAAAAATGGTCAAAACTCAGCCCTATATTAAACAAATTGATTCCCATCTTTACCCTTTTACCAAAATAATTTACTAAGGCTTAAGAAGCAAGCAGGCTCAAGGCTGGGATGCCGTACAACCCATATATTAACTCAGTCGGCAATAAATCTCCCCTTACTCTCCAAGCTCCATACTACTTTCTTAAATAGCTCACTATAAAGCCCCAACCTAATTAAAAACAGCTTTCTCGGCAACAGTGGCCTTGATTTCACTTATTTACACATTAACTGCAGCCTCCGTTTGGCCAATCCAGCCTATTCCCCATACCACGCAGGGCCTTTTATCTGCCCTGGACAGCATTTTCTCCAGCAGATGAAGTAGATGCCGATTGATTTGCTGTCGAGCATGGTAAATTAATAGCAACAAATTGCTGAGGGCCCCATCTCGCTGCTCCACCATGCTTCGGCAGTTTTGCTTTATTTGCTCCATGATGGGCAGCAGTCAGGCCTCTTCAAGTCAATTTCTTCTTAACAACCTGCAATACTTTTCAATGGTGAAAATAGAGCCGTTCCTTGTAAGTCAGAAATCAATATCCTATTGCCCTTAGAAAATGCTAAACAAGCAGTATTGGCAATCCACTTGGTACTAGAGGGTATCAGATATAATGCAAATCCATACTGCTTCCCTCCTCGTAGTTATTACAGTTTGCTAAAAGGTTCCTAATGCCATTTATCATCATTTACCATCGACTACTGCAGCTATGATTATGATATCCTATCAGCTAGTAGAGCCCTTTCATTTCTACCCAATTAATATTTTAGCAGCACTCAAATGGTTGTTGCCCAAGTCTCGTAATAAAATTTACATGGATTGGACTGAAATGGTGGTGTTTTTGTTTTTATTTTTTTTCTTTACTGTGATCTTAAGAAGTCATTTCATTTATTTTTTAACACCCGGCTTCTTAACAGATCTGAATTTTCCTTCAAAAATGCTGAAATCCAACATTTCAGCATGTGAATTAGTTCAAAGACAGAAGCCTAACCAAGAAGAATCAGCATTTACGTACTGCCACCCCCAAAACCATAATTGAAATAAGAAGTGAATGCTGTATCCTATTTATGCTTTCCATCAGTGCCATTCACAAATATCTGTTGTCTGTAGCAAAATACAGACATTTTAAGTGATAATTACAATTCTCAATTAAAACCTTCAGAAAGCATGTTTGATTACGGCAATTTAAATAAACTGTTTACCATAACGTTAAAACAGCCTAATTTCAGAAATTAAACCAAATGACCACCAACAAGAACTAGCAACACCGAATTAGAAACATAGATCAGCACATCAACTATTCATTCATAAACTATCCACTGAGCATCTTAAAAAAAAAAAAAAAAAAAAAAAACCTTGGTAAGAAATAGACCTCTTTGGACCACACTCAAACATTTCCATTTGTTCTAATGCTGAAATTAAAACCGTAGGGAAGTACCTGTTCAATCCCCAACTTGCTGGCTTTTTTCTTTTTCTTTTCTTTTTTTTTTTTTTTTTGGAATCTGTTTATTTTGAAGTTCTATTGATCCTAGTGGTACAGAATATCAAAAATTAGCTTACTGTTTTAGGCTATAACACCACATGTCACAACACACCCCACACTTGTCTTTAAAAAAAAATACAAATGACTAATTCTACCAGTCTAATGCTATTTACTCAGTTACCAAAATTTAAATTAATTATGTTCTCAAACATAATTGTTAAAAATTGGCAACATTATGCAGGCTTAATTAAGATTAAATCCAATTTACTAAATGTACTTTAATTGGTACTAATTACATTAGCTTTCCTTTCAGAATGACAAATTCCCCATAGGTTTCACTTTAATAGTCTTCCATCAAAATCAACACAGGATGACTGATGATGAGCATCATATGAGGGGTGGGAAAAGCAATGCTCTCCCCCCGCTCCCCCGCCCGCCGTGCACACACACTATCGCTGCGCTCCACGTTTATCCTTTTATCAATTTGCTAAGTCACAGAGTCATGACTCCATCACAGCCATCATTTTCTGTTCCAGTGAAAAATTTCTCTAAAAATAAATACTCTGTGGCTGGGAGCAGCCAAGAAGAACAGAAGCTTTAACAGAAAAATACACAAAGGTTTCAAATATCAGGGCCACCAATTACTAGGGTACTTCCAAGGACTCCAGGGAGTCCTGCTCTTGAACCCTTTGAGACGCAAATCTAATAAGTGAATAAGCCTAACCTGATCTCGAGAACTAGGCCCAATTACGCCGAAGGGCAACTTCACTGCATTATTGCCTGCTTTCCATTACAAGGGCATCCAGCGAGTACATCTGGAAAAGAACCTAAGAGGAACCAAGGCTGTCTGCCCAGAAAAACAAATAAAGACAGATATGCCTCTGTGCTAAAGTGAAAAAAAGAAAGAAAATATAATAAGTAGGTGGTTTGCAGGGCTGTCTGTATTTCATAATGTGATAAACTGCCCTCAGGATTTTTGATATGATTGAATTTAGAAAGCTAGGGAAAAAAAAAAAGGGGGGAGGGGGGGGAGGAGGGTGAATCGCTCAATTTCAGCCAAGTAAAATTCAAAGATCTGAGTGGAAGAAAATGGGAATTAAGGTGGAAGACTAAAAAAGACTTGTGCGCGTCAAATGAAACAATCAGCTCCCTATATGTACAAAATTGGTCCCCCACACTGCGATCATAAAGCAAGATGTGAAATATTTTGCGGTTGCTGAAGCAAGAGGAGGAAGGATAAAAATGCTGTGGGAATAGAAGGGGAGGCATGAAAGATACAGAACTAGCGTCAGATTTAGGAATGATAGCGAACAAGTTTCTTAGCCGCAGTTGATTTGAATCAACGTCTGACAAAATATTTAAGTGTTTTGCATGAGAGCAGAATACTTAATCTACTAATTTGAACAGACTGAACAGTAATGGAAAAAGGTGTTTAATTAAAACCATCCTTCGTAATCCCCACATTTAGTTTTAACTAGGTGTTTAATTTTTCCAGAATATCACTGACGTCTCCATTGCCATAATTGTATACAATTTCTGAAGTAAAGCGTTTAGAAATTAAAAAGGTTTTGGTTTTAAGCGGGTTTCCCCCGCTTAAAACAATCTAATTACATATTTCACTTGCAAGCCAACATTGTCCCACATAATTTTGCACAGTCAGTTTAAGTCCACATACAGCTAACTGCTGTAAAAACAGAGAGCCTAGAAACATAAACAAGTTTGACTGCAATGGCTGCTTTCAAGCACATGCAAGCATTTACTTCGTAGGTGGCCTGCAAGGAGGACTCCGGACTTGGTGGATTGCTTTTGCACTCACTACGGCGGTGCTGTTTTTTCAGACGGAACCTGGGACAACCTGGGCGTTCATTCACCAGCTCCAGCACCTCCGAGAGGCTGCCATCAGCCCGTCCAGCAGCACCCGTGACCTGCATCACCCCGCTCAGCACGAGCTGCCCCGCTGCAGGCACTGCCGCCTCCTGCCAGCGGTTCTCTCACCGCTCCCCTCGAGCCTTCATAAGCACATTTCGCACCTACGCTTCTGCAGGTCTGGGCCTTCGGGTGCAAAACGCTGCGAGGCAGGAAAACCCGACACCTTCGTCATCGCGTGCCACCCAACGCAAACGTCCCCAGTCATTTGGGTTGGGGTGCTAATGGCATACAAAATACAATAAATAATAAATAAGTGGGAAAAACATTTGACTTCTATTTCTGCTCTCAACAAGATAAAGAAATCCTATTTCCGCAACCCGGAAAAGTTACTTTGAACAGAAGCGCATACAAAACAATTTTCAGATAGTCTTTCTTGTCCCATTCAACCATTTCTTTACTTCTGCAGTTTACGCTCCCCAGCAACACTGGCGAATTGCTCAACCGTTTGCTAAAATGAGTTGTCAGTATTAAATTCCACCATATTAAAAGTTCCCTCACTGGAAAAGAGGTCAGATGTTTAATTCATTCTCCTCTGGAGAAGGTTAAAAACACACATTACTAAGTAAGAAATTCTGATTTACGCTACCATGCTCCATCCGAGTAACCTCCTGCTAATCTCGGCCTAAGTGCTAGACTTCAAGGCACAAAACTGAGCAAGCTAACATCCTTGTGGAAAGCTCATTTACCCTTTCTGTGGCTGAGAAGCTGAGACTCTGCTTTTGGACAAAGGTCCAAGTAAGAGACCTGAGGGAGACAGGAACATGGCTGAGCATCAATAGTTATTCTAGTTCCAGCTTAAATCCGTCCAGGTTAACCAAAGGGAAGTCTGTCCCAAACACAAACACATGTCCCTTTGCACCCAACGCGTATTTACAACGTCGCTATCACTCCAAGACGCAAACCCCAAACAGATTTTTGAGGTCGGGCGGATCTGAAGCCACCACCCCATCCGTCCCTGCTTGCCTCGGTCCTACCCGCGTGCATGAGGGTTGCACGTGGAGAAGTCAACACAGCAACACACACCTGGTGAACAACACCGCTGCCTCCGCAGAGCCACGCACCGCACGCAAGGTGCAAGTTTCAGAGCAGCGTGCAGCGCAAAAAAATTCCAATGCATTTAAGCATGCAATTAAAGTGGCTCGCACGTAATAGACATCTGTTATAAGACTGATGGGAGAAATTACAGGGAATGCTCTTACACAAAGCAAAATATTTACCTACCTGTTTATGCATTTCTATATTCAGCCCATAGGACATCTCGTAATACTATGAGAGAAGAAAATGACTCTGTTAGACCTTGCAATTGTGAAAACCATTCCCAAATTCGCTTTGACTCTAACGTCATCTGTACAAAGAAACAGAGACCTAAAAACCATTTACTAGCTAGAAGAGCTCCTGGAATTTCAGACAGCATTTCACAGTAAACTGTTTTTTCTTTTTTCTTTATCTACATTGCTTCTTGACAAATCTACAAAAGATGGCCATAAAACAAGCAAAAAACCCAACCCAGACAACAACAAAAAAAATCACAAGAAGTAATCACAACCAGAGTTAAAGATTAGAAGCAGGAGAAAAAAAAAAAAAAAAACACAGAAAATGCTGAAGATTTTATTCTCTAGCACACATAAAAGATGCCAAAAAACACTGAAGTGCTTGAAGCCAGACACACATATAAATCAGCAACGACTAACAGACCAGTTATTCAGTATTTTAAATTAAAAACACAAAAAAGCTACAATTAAATTGCAGGGATGCGAAGAATGAAGGAGCACGTAAATGCAGAGCCAAAGCAGACACACCACCCTACATATCCCCTGATGTGCCTGAGCATCAGGGAACTCAGGTCAGTGTGTGATGTTAGCACCAAACAATCTCTGAGACTTAAGCAAATCAGGCATGAAAAAGACAAATGCAAGCCTTAACATATGTTTGTTCTCTTGGTTAATAATTTTTCCAGGTTATTTGCTCTTTTTTTTTTTTTTTGTGAATACTTGTATGTTATTTGTCACATACAAATGGAAAACGGTTAATCCTTTGTAGATGCACAAGGGAGAGGATGGCAAGAGCTCCTCTGGAGTTATCACGATCCATCATGCAATTATGTATTTAGGGATGTCTTCCTATGCACGTTATTTAACCAGGCACACCACAACCATCGAGGAAATCCCTTTCACAGCTCAGATCCCTGCCGCTATGAGTTCAGTAAAACAATGAACCAGCAGCCCAGAAGCAACAGTTCTTCTAAGGACGGGGGCTTCAGGTTTATAGACACACATGTGCAATTTGGGCTTACTGCCATCACAGAAAAAAAAAAAAATGTGACCCCAAACGGCTTTACAGAGGCACGGTAGCTGGGAGAAGTCGGTGTAAGTGAAAAAAACATCGTCCCCAGGAATACTGCTGAAGTTGCACACGTCTTAAAAGGGCTGACAAGTATCCTACCACTTTGAAGAAATATCCCCAGTTGCTTAAAACACCGAAGAGCGGATTTCACGTAGAAACTAAGCGCTACAAACAAGTTACAAACCCCTGAAACCAAGGGTGGATAATGGCAGCACGGATGCAACCTCCACAGCAGCAGCACCAACTATAATCTTTCTTCAGTCTCAGCACACCAAGCTAATAGACATTTTGAATTTGTTATGCAGCTTGCTTACCATGACATAATGTCGCTGCATCTCTGTCTTCTCACTGGCCAGTTTCTCACATTCTAGCTTTAAACTGTTCGAGACATTAAAAAAAAAAAAAAAAAAAAAAAAAAAAAAGAAAGCATGGGTACTTCGTAACGCAAAACTGACGTTCTTCTGATCACAGGGTACTCCCCTTTTTGAGCATTTCCCCAAGACACAAACAGAAATGTACGTTCCAGCACCTGCCTGGGAGTTCAGGGTGGGGTTTATACTTTTCATCTTTTGAGAGAGATTGTGCAACATCCTCACCTCCTAAGCGAACTGCATACAGTATGCAGGAGAGCATTTTTCACTGACAAAAAAAAATAAAACAAAACACTGCTTCACAGAAGACAGGCACACATGTTCTCACCTGTAACACTTAAGCTTGAGAAGCCACTCAGAAATTCATGCTTTGATTTTCCTAGCTTTTATTTAAACGAGCTTAGGAAACACCTCTTGCTTTCACCCAGCCCACAGAGGAATCAAATGTGTATCACCGCTTCAAGAAGCAAAAAGTTGCTGGGATTTTGTTTTTGTTTGTTTTTTCTTTTTTTTTGGGGGGGGGCTGTTAGCGATGACAGGAAAAATACTGCAGGTAACTTAGGGAATACTGCGGTAAACACGAACACGTCCGTCGCTTTTTTTTTTTTTTTTTTTTTCTTTTTTTTCGGTTTGTTTGCTTTCAGAGGCGCGCTAAGCAGTCCTGCCAGAAGTCACTTGTCACTTGGAGCACACACCGCTCCTCCGGCTCAGGATAATGAAATAGCTCGCCGCCTCGCTCTCAGGTTATCAGCACTTGACATGTCAATGAAAGGCGCGAGGGGGCCGAGCCAAGACGAGATGCGTGTCCTGAGCGGCATTTCCAAGAAAAAGTGGGGGATGCGCCCAGCCGGACGCCCTTTCTTCCTACATCCCCCACCCCCCCCCCCCCCAAAAAAAAAGGGGGGGGGGGGAAACAAGGGGAAAAAAATAAAATAACCCCAACAGCCCCCCGCCCATGGGCTCGCACGGCTGAACACCGTCCCCGCCGCCCTCCCCGGCTCCGGCTCCGGGTGCGGTGCCGGGGGGGCTCCGGTCCGGGGTGTCCCCGCGGGGTCCCGGTGGGTTCCGCGGGACGCCGTTACCTGTGGTACTGCGCCTGCAAAAACTGAAACTCCTCCTTGATCCGATCGCAGGACTCGGAGATGGTGAATTTAAAGGGCTGCGCTGGCTGGTGCGGAGCCTGCAAGCGGCGGCGAGAGAGAGAGAGAGAGAGAGAGAGAGCGAGCGAGCGAGCGGGTCGTGCCGGCGCCCCGAGCCGCGGCCCCTCGCGCCCCCGCCCGCGGGGGCTCCCCGCGCTCCCGCCCCGACGGGGCCGCCGCGGGGGGAGGCGGCGTCGGCAGCCGGGAGCCGCCGGGAGCCGCGGGGACCCCCCGGCACGGCTCCGGGACGTGGGGCGGGCGCCGGGGCCGCCGCCCTCCGGCCGGGGGCAACTCGGCGGCGCCATCCCGGGTCCGGGCCCGGGGCGGCGGCGGCGGCGTTGGACAACAATAAGAAAATGGCTCCAAGTCCGCGCTGCCCGAGCCGGAGCGCTGCCCGCCGCCACTCACCGGGTGCCGGGTCTGCGGGTACATCTTGCTCAGGTCGCGGATCATCCACGCCGCTTCGGGGGGCGCTGGCGGCCGGAATCAAAGCTGCGGGCGAGGCGGCGGCGGCGGCGACGACGGCGGCGGCAGCGGAGGGCAGGGGCGCCCCGGCCCCGCCGCCCCGGTGCCGGCGGGGCACCCCCGGCGGCAGCGAGGCGCGGCGGAGGCGGCGGCGGCGGCGGCGTCCCCGGGGCGCGGGGGCCGCTGCCACATCCCCCGGGGGCCCCCGGGCGGCGCCGACCGGGTCTGCCGAGCCGAGCCGAGCGCTCCGGCGGGCGGCGAGCCCCGTGCGAGGCGGCGACGGAGGAGGAGGAGAAGGAGGAGGAGGGCGGGGAGAGCCCCTCCGGCGGTGCGCTCCCCGCGGAGGTCCGCGCTCGCAGTTTCCTCCCCTCCTGCAAACTTTTGGGGGAGCGGAGCGGGGTGTGGGTCCTCCTGCTACCGCCCCGGCCGCATCCCCCACTCCGGGCGCTGCTGCGTGGCCGGTGTCTGCTGTTGTTGTTGCTTGTGGTTAAAAAAATAAAAATAAAAAATTAAAAATAGTAATAATAAAAAAAAAGAGTGAGGAGGACGAAGAAGAAACCACGGTCCGGGCTGCTTTATTTACGTATTTCTCTCTTTTTCGTTTGTTTTGGTTGTTTCCCCCTTCCTCGCCTGGCGGAACTCCGGGAAGTGCCGGCGGCGCCGCGCGGAGCGGAGCGGAGCGGAGGGGTCGTGCCCGGCCCGGCCCGGCCCAGCCCTGCCCGGCCCAGCCCGGCCGCCACCGCCGCTCCGCGCCGCTCCCCCAGCACGCTGTGGCGAGGTGACTCCTTTGACCAAATTTAGCAGCGGCTCGTCATTAACATTCTGATACATATTCACAGCGCACGGGAGGCCGCCGCGCGCGGGGCACCCTGGGAGATGTAGTCCTGGCGGCGAGAGGCACGGCCGACCCGCGCAGGCAGCAGAGCGCGCGGGACTTTTTCTCCCGGCGGGCACCGCGGCGTCGCCGGCACCCCTCGCTCGCCCCCTCCTCCGCCCCGCCCACGAAGGGCGTCGCCGCCGACCAATCAGCGCCGCCCGCGCATTAATCGCCGTTCTGTATTAATGCCCATCATTTCGCCGCTGACAAATGGGCGTGCGGGACCGAGGAAGGAGGGTGGGGGGGCGGCCCCGCGCTCGGCCCCCACGTGGGGACGTGACGCCTCGAGGTCCCGCAGCCAATCAGGCGGCCGCCCGGGCCTCTCCGCTGCTGTTTCCCCGCCGCCCGAGGCGGGGCTTTGAGATCGCCGGCGTGCCATAGCGCCGGCGTTGGAACAGGGGAAACATTTGTTCACCTGTCAATCAAAGTAACGTGGGGCGCTGCCGGCCGCCGCCGCTCCCGCCGCATCCAGAGCGCGGGGCGGGGGCGCGGTGGGAGCTGGGCGGCGGGGGGGGGGGGACACGGCGGCCTCCTCCTCCTCCTCCTCCTCCTCCTCCTCCTCCTCCTCCGGATCGCCCCCGCCGGGGGGGGCTGCGCTAATTGGGGGCAGCGTCGCCTGCAAGAGGCCAGCGCGGCCCCGCGGCGTCGCCTCACAACCCCCTGTTCTCCCCCCCCCTAGGATGGGGGCGTCCAACGGCCGGGTAACGGTCGGGTAACGGCCGGCGCCTGAGGGCGCGGCAGCCCCCCTGAAGGCCGCCCGCGGTCCCGCCGCGGTTAAAGCTCCCCGCGCTATCCTTTTTTTTTATTTCTTTTCCTGGTGTCGTTGTGCCCTGCGGTACGGCTCCGGCAGCCCGGGGGTGCGTGGTGTATGCGGTGTGTATGTGACATAATTTAAGTTTTTGTTTTGTTTCGTTTTTTCCCCGCTGGCAGTGCTTAAGGGACGAAATATTTCCTCTCGGAAGCGGCGCCCGTGAGAGGATGCTGTTCGCAGCTACTCGCAGGAGTAAGGCTGAAGGATTTGACATTTGAACCTTCTATCCTAAAGATACGCTGGCATTCCGCAGGGCGTTTTCTGCCCCGTCAAAGGAGAGAAGGGCCGCTGGATCCCAAGGGACGGGTGTTTTTGAAGGTGCGGTGAGCCCATCTGGAAATTAACTGTCAGCAGCAACAGATAGCTAACAACGTGTAGGTCTCACAAGCAGTTTGGCTGCGGCTGCGGTGGCTTCCGTGGTCTGCAGGCAGGAGGGAACACAGCCGGGGAAGCGTGTCCCCAGGCTGGCCTGTCGCGTGCCTGCGTTGCCGCCTCTAGCAGCCCTAATTTCTCAGAAAGCAACCCCGCACCGATCGGTACTGTGTCCTAGAAAGACCCCATGGCAACTTTCCTGCCAAGCCCCATTGCAGGCAATACCATGCACCGGTGCACATGCGAGCGATAGGCTCAGGCTCCTTTTTTTGTCTGCGCCTGTCAGGCTTAGATTTGCCTCCAAGCAGTTTGTACAACTGATGATCTGCCGTTTAAACCTGCATGCAAAATAGATGTGGTTTAGTCACGTCATTTTGGATGCCTGTACTCAAAATCCATAGTCTCAAAACTTTCACTCGGCAATTAGTGCCCTAATAATGGTAGCTAAATTGCACATATTTGCATTTTTAGTAGTAAAATATTTTTACCACCCCCTTCTCTCTGGCTAAGGCTTGTAGTTGCTGAGCGGCCTGAGGCCTTGATGGGACATCTCACCAAGGTTCTGCCTTCGTTGCCTGCCCTCCAAGGGCTGGTCCAGTGGTCAGGACCTCAGGATGCTGGTGTTGGTGCTGATGGCACCATCTGTCCACCTGAAGAAGGTGGTGATGGCATCCATCTTCCACTGCCGTCTAGAGTTTAGGAGGTGCAGGGCAGAAATTCATCAGCTTTCTGTTTTGAAGGGAAGTTTGTAACCAGAGTCTGCTTGCAATCTGGCATGTACTGTCACCTAGAGTGTTTTGTGGTTCTAAATCCTTCTGAAGCCATTTTTGCCTAATCCAGGTCACTGGGAAATTGACCAAAATGTGTCCTTCTCACCTTTTGTTTTTCTATGACCAAAAATGCCTTCAGGGTTGGCTTCATTAGTCGTTGTAGTACCCAGGCTTTGTCATGCTTGCAGATTTCGTTTCTGCTGGTATTTTCACATTTACAGGGTTCATAATCAGTGCTCCAGTGGAGTTTAGGCCTCTAAATACCGTTCAAAGATATGGAGACAAAGCACCTGACTAATTATGAAAAGACCACTTTGCTTGTGTCTGAACCTTCCAGCACCAAAAATGCTTTTAAAGGATTGGTCACGAGTATCCTGCATGAAGCAGTGGAGCACTTTCAGCTCCTCTGAAATGGAGGATGTTCACCACATGCCAGGATCACGTCTCAACATTCAGAGGTATGGCTGCAAAGCCTGCAAATGCCTTAGTGTAGTGCCTGTCACCCAGGTGCTTGAAAGCTGTGTGAGAACAGAACAGTTACAGGACTCTGCGGAGTTGTGAGCGTTTCTGGAAATATGATGGGCGGGTTCAGACCATAATTTTAGGATCCTCAGTGCAGAGAAGAATTAATCCAGTTATAAAATAAACACTCTGTCTGAAGATACTGAATTCTGAGATAACAGGAGGATTTTGTGTTCTCTGTAGCCCTGCCTTCGTGAGGTACAGAGTTCCAGAGGGAAAGGTCTTCAGCTCACTAGCAGACCAACGTACAGAGCTCTGCCATCAAAGCCGTCCCTCTTCTTTTGGAGAGCACTTTGGCAGTGACGTTATCTACGCCTCAGCACTGTTCATTCTCTCTTGTCTTCAGTGAATTTATGCAGCTAGGGGAAGGACAGAGCTAGATTTGCTGAGCTTTACCAAAATGACTGTGTGTACGTGCTTAACTCTTTAACAAATGAATCAATGTGCACTTTTGCCCAGTTTTGCAACATTCTTGCAAGATCCATGAAACTCAGAAGTTTAAGAGAAAGTGCACTGTAACTTGCCACTTTTAAATGATGTGAATTAAGATCAGGATGTCGATGTCATTCTATTTTCCCGTCTTTTGTCACTTCTGACACAGCCTTGATGGATCTTTAAATATAGGTTGTTTTGTATTTAAAGTTCCTTGTTTTTTCCTTCTTTTATGAAAAATCTTTTATGGTAGGTTATATAACCTGTACTATTATTTCGCAAGGAGAGAAGGTAGCTTTTAAATGTTTTACACATCTTGCTAAAGATTTCTTATAACTGAATCAACTGCAAGAAATATTTAGGCAGTTTTACAGGCACAGTAAGTGTGTTGAGTTTGGGTTGGTGTAAAAAAAAAAAAAAGCCTTGTGAAATATCGCAGAGAGGCTAAGGGCTGCAAAGTGTCTCATCCATTCTTTTTCTTCTATGAAGTGGTTATTTCGGTCCTATTGATTCAGAGCTAGTCTGCTTTTACTTACATTTAAAATCTTAGGTCTAAAATGAACAGAACAATGTGTGCCTATATATGTATATTTGAGGATAGGTTAAAAAAAAAACAAAAATTTAATTTCCAGTTAAGATTGTCTAACCCACTCGCAGACTCTGGTGATCATTTTATAGCTGAGCCATAACCTTAATACAGAGACCTATCAGTGCCAGAGGACCTTTAATAACAGGTCCTATCCTGAGGCCATTTGGTATGTAACCCCACGGATTTCCTGTCTGGAATGACTGTAGCTGAAGAGCAACAGGGCTGTGCCTATTGCTGCAACTTATTACACTTTAATTTGAGACCAAGCTACCAGGTCACCATACTTGGTCAGCTGTGTACTCACAAACACACATGTGCGCGCACACATGTTCACAGAAATAAAGGTGTGAAGCTCTTTGACAAATCAATTAATTCAAAATGCCTTATACTAAGTCCTAAATTAGTAGACATATTTAAATACACCATGTAACAAGCCTTCAAAAAGATAAACTCAAGGAGGTTTTCAGTTGAATTGGCACTAAGTTCTCTCTGCTTTAAACTTTTAATTAGGGTGTTAAGCCAGGTTTTACTGGTAGAAGAATGTGACAACATGACACCTATTTTGTGTACTTGTGTTTTACAAGTGCTATCAAGTGACCTTGTCTCAGTACGTCTTTAAAACAATCACTGTGTACAACTTCCTGAATTAGTTGTTAGTGACTGTAGGGGTATGTTGTTAATAAGCACATTAGGAGAACTTATGATACTGTGTTTAATATGATGATTTATATGTCAGTTTACATGTATCCCTCTCACAAAAACAAGAAATCTGTGCAAAGGAGTTTTTGTGTTCCAAACTGCTTCTTAATGAAGTCTGTACATTCTTCTTAAATACTGCCAAAGTCCCATTTTCTTTAATTTTCACAGGCATTGGTGTTTTGGATTCATGATCTTATTTTGCTTATTTCTGCAGGCCTGCCTGATTTATTTCATGCAAACTTCTTGCAACGACACAATTCTACTTACAATAAATTCACTTGGGATGTGGCAGGAAAACCTCTATTAAACTCCACAGAAGTTTTATCTGCAGGAAGGGTAGCATTTTAGGGCCTGTCATATACTAGAGGTTGGATTTGCAAACTTGGACAGTGCAGAATGGCTTAGGCAGATATTTGAAATTAAAGTAATTTTTCGTAGATAAATGCTCCCTTTCTCATTCAAATAGAAGAACTATCAGTAAGGATTTTTTTATTTTTTTACCTGTGGCAAAACCAGTGCAAATTATTTGGGAAGAAAATTCAACTTCCTTATAGAAGTCTTGCAAAATCCTATGCATCACTAAATTGCACATGCACCTTGTTATCAGGTTCTAGATATGAGTGCTTTCTGTAAGGCAAGGAGTTAGTCTTAAGGCCTGTCTACAATATTTGTTATATGGCCTTAGCCATGAGGCTGTTTAACCCCCATTTTGTATCAACATTCATCTGGTTTATAATAAACACGGACCAATTATGATATGACATGATCTGCAAAGCTGGACCTCAATAAAGTATTTTCACACAAGTATACTTTATAGTTACATCTTAGCTAAATAAAAATTACAACCCTGATGAGAATACAACAATATTTCTTAGTGCATTTTATTCACAGGACACATGTTAATCTCAGTAAAAGTCCATCAGTTCATTTGCAGGCTTGGATCCAAATCTTTCTTACCTTTCAAAAAATTAATTGTCTTATTTTCACAAGACAATGTGTGGGCTTGGCTAAGTGCTGAAAGGCAGAGTTAGGATGAGGAGGAAGTCACCCAATCACATGACAGACCTCACATGCAGTCACCCGCAGCACAAGAAGAATGAGGACATCCATCCCAGAAGTCGTGACTATCTGAAAACATGTGGCTTGCCATCTTCCCTAACCAGGTTTCAGTGCTTACTGCAATGTTAGGAGTCTGCTAGCAGTGTGAGATAAGGAGAACAGATTTAGCATGCCTTCTTGCTACCCAAGATGCACTCCAGGCCCCTGAAGGTAAAGAGAGTTCCCCAAGCCTTCACAATACCATTAATGAAAGTCACTATTTAGCCTCTGGCCCATATTAATTAATGAATAAATCTAATTATTTGAGTTAAATCTTTGACTCGAGGCTTCTTAGGTGCAATGAATACTATTCCACATTTTTCGAAACTTTAGCTTATTAAAAGTACATACTAAGTTGAAAGGGGATGTTTTTTCACATTAAATTGTTAAAAAGTAAAGCATCGCTGTTTGGAAATTAACATTGTGGAATGATATGTATTAGAACCACATATCTTGTCATGCAAGGAAGCTATGTAAACCAATTGAATTTTACAAGTTCAAGTCACATTAAATAGCATAAGGAAAGCTGTACTAAAAGGCAAGAGGTCAAAATAAAGAAAAAATAGTTTAATGTAATATTCCTTTAGAGTATTATATGGAATATAAGAATATTTAATATTCTTTATAATGACTATATTAACATTACTTTGGCAAAAGTGAGTAAACTAAGCAGCTCAAAAATATATGAGACAATAAAAAAAAAATATTTTCAGAATGCAAGTAAGATTTTGAAGATCTCTTTTTCCACATTATATACTGCAAATTTCCCGGTTGCTCTGAAAGGGAGAAGACACCATTGCTCTTTTAATTTGCAGTCATACATTGCTGTTGACTTGCATGCTGTTATTGTCCTGCAGACTCAGCAAGCACTGGGAATCAGAAATTTAGATACTGTGTATTGTGAAACAGTTTTATTGTCTTTGCACCTTCCTCAGGAGAAACATTCATGACTAAGACATATGCACCTCTTTTAGTAGCTAGATTTGCTAGTAGATTAATGTGTTTAGCAGAGACTGATTCAAAAAAATAGCTTCTGTATATGTGTTTATTCTTCTAAAACAACAGAAAACTCTATTCAATGGCAGTGTATTTTCATCCAATGAAGAACCAGGGTTGTACTCTAAATACGTCTTTAATTCCTGAGGAATAAGGAGAATAATTCCTCTCCAGTTAAGTCTCTCCTTGAGAACTCAGTGTAAACAATGCAATTCTCTTCACTGGGTGCTGTGGGTGGACCTTTACAATCCACAGTTAGAGAAAGTAAATGGGAAATGATTGTTATTTGAAGGACTGTTCTTATCTCTGTAACTGGGTATAATGTAGTCATCCTCACTCCAGGTACTCCAGGTATCAGCAGTTCTTTAACCTACACCTGTTTGAAAGGTAAACAGTGAAGTTTTCCTCCTGATAACTAATCCTTTTTGATGAGGCAATCTCACGAAGGCTCTGAAAAGTTTACTTAAGTAAACAATGAATGGGGATTTGCTCCCTGATTGCTCGTAGCTCAAGTGAAGTGACTCCATCGGGTTTAATGACACTGCTTTGGATGAATATTGGTGAAAAAGAGAGAAGGAACAAAACCAAGAGGGTCAAATTATTTGGGAAATAAACTTGAGAAGCAATGAAATTGCTTTTTTCCCAAATGACCTCCAAGATACACTGGGTTGATCTGGACGGGAGGTGGCTGAAAACAAAACAAGGAGTAATCTACTAAACAAACTTTTTTTTTTTTTTTTTTCCTTAACAATTGAAACAGTGCCTGCCATAGCAGAGTCCCTATCAGAAAAAGAAAAAGGAGGGGTAGAGTAAACCTGAATACAGTCAATGAAACTGTACCTCCTTTAACAACAGTCTTCCTGCAATCAAAACCATGCTAGCATGTGGCCTGTTCAAATAAAAATTACTGGACCAGAACCAAACAAGAAATAGTAACTGATAATATGTTTTTTTCAGAACCTACCCATCATCAAATGTGTCGCTCCTCCATAATACTTTATTGCCCCTTCTGAAGAAAGACCTTTAAAATTCATCATGTGCACTTAAAAACAAAGTGTCGTTGTCCTGGTTTATTATGATTCTCTTTTAGTTTGGGTTTGTTTTTTTATTTAATTACATTCTCTTCTATCTTGCATTTTTGTACAGACAGTTGCTGGAAATTTCTGCTGCTCTTAAACAAAGAATCTTTTGTGCTGTATCAGCTTGCATTTTCCCTGGATTGTGTTGTGCGGGTGTCTTTTCACTGACTTCAGCACTGGAGTATTGTAGTCATAGCTTCACTAAGTAGACTGTAACAAACAGATTCATTGGTCCTTTCTCTGTGCTGCATCTTATTAACTGGTCTGTGGGAAATGCTCTTTACATTGTTAAGGCATATGCACTATCACAAACAATAAATTAACCTTAACTGGAGGAAGCTTTGAGACTCCGAAGACAGTAACCCAGCAGAAAACAGTTTATAAAAGCTTTCTACCTACCAAATATCAGAGATATTTTTGTTAAAAGACACTGTACCTATTTTCTACACCAACCTATTACTACTACGTTTACCAAACGTGTTATGAATAAAGCTGTATATTTTTTTAATACAAGAACGCAACATAAATACTAGATTCATTCAACTGAATTCAAACATTTCTCCCTTCCCCCCCCCCCCCCCCCGAATTAAAGAACACCAATGAGCCCAGTTTTAAGAATAATATTATTCTGAATTAGAGGGCAGTGTTCACAGATCCATTGTACCAGTTTTATAGGGGCTGCTAATGATAACCCTCAAATTACAGACCACAGTGGTAGGAGGTCAAATGCCATGTTACTAATTAATTCATAAAGGAGTGCTTTGGATTCTAATGTTTAGACTGCTTTTTTAATATTATAAAACGTTAGAGCTTGCAACTTGTGTACCGAGAAAAATGTCAATACTCATGATAACACAGGACTAGCAGCGCCTTGAGCAGGCAGAGATCAGGAAGGACATGCAGTTCTGGTAATGGAGAAAAAATAGGGGCATACTTGAAACAAGAGATATCCTCCCCACCCTCCTCAAACAAGATGTCCTTGTTCTCTGGATCCGGGAGGGAGGAGTTTGTGCTCACACGCTGTCTCTAACCCTTTCTTTCACCTTTATGGAATTCTCTAGCTGTAAATTTGCACCAAGTATGTTTTTAAATGAATCAGAAGTACACCACCTACTTCTCTCCCTTGAAAGTAAAGACCCAGAAATAATAGAAATGAATTTTACATCTGTTCTATCTAGAACTGATTAGCTAAAATGCAATAACATCAGCCCAAAGTCTGATTTGTCGAACAGAGTGTCTAGATCTTTGAGTCAGATATCACATCAAAGTAGGGAGCAAATAAATGCATGCTAGAAGTGTGTTATCCGCTCCACCACTCACTGCTTGGCTTTAGACGATTTAGTTTCAGTTTTGCTATAAGGAAGAGTGATAAGACTTGCTGTAATTAATATTTGTACAGGGCTGTGGAATCTGTAAATTATTTATTATATTTCAGTAAGAAGCTCCAAGGTTAGTACATGTAAATCCAGGAACTCCTGCAAAAACATATAATTCATGTGCCCCTTGGCTTTTACAGAATTGCTGTGGTTTTCTCAACATCAACACCAGTTCCAGTTTCAAACTAACTACAGATTTGGCAGTGTCTGAGAAGCAGGCCCACAAAGCCCTGGTCTAATAGTTGTAACTGAGTCAGTAAAATACTTTAAGCATTTGCTTAACTTCAAGCTCATGAGTTGTGCTATCAACTCAGTGGAGCTAGTCACTAGGTTAAAATTAAGCTTATACCTAAACGACTTGCTGTACAAGACTTTTAGGCTTATGATTTAGGTATCTTTCTTAAACTTGCTGGATCTTCTCCTGATCTAAGAATTTATGGTGAAGCTGAAAGTGGTGGTAGACTTAGATTTCAATTTGGGGCAAAAGATCTCACAACATTCACATGTACTTTACTTATCTAAACACTGACTAATTTTTGTTTAGTTATCTAAGCATTCCAAATGCTAGCATGTGTGACTCATACTCTTGTGTTTCATATTCAGTCATTTTATATCTCCCAGTAATGCCAGGCTAAATCCTATAGTGCTATAAACCATTGTGCCTCAGTCAACTGCAAGAAGGCTACTGTGATTTACGTGTCTGAAGATCTGGCTCCTGCTCTACACTACTTTGTAATGCCGATGTTAGCATTTGTAGTCCAGTACATAAGTAACGGCTTATATACATCGCATCTTCCTCTTAGAGAGTTGTCTTGACTAATTTTAACGAGCTTATTGCAGACAGTAGTCACTACTGAACAGTGCACATTGCCTTGCAATGTCATTCTTGTAATCTGTATTTTAAAGCTGAAAAATAAGGCTTTTACTTTAAAGTAGGTGTTTGGGGCCTTATCTTCATAAAAACAAATCTCTGAACAGCTGTAAGATTCAAAGGTGTAATTTAAAACGATATAAAGTAATATGTAGCAAGAAGTGTTGTTTGTTTATTTGTTTGTTTGTTTAAACATAAAAACAATCCTCTGGTGTTTTACCCAGCCACCATTCTAAGCAGTGCTCTGAAATTTATTGTCTCAGGTCAGTATTCTAAAAATGTGTGATTCATTTGCGCTGTGGGTTGCTTTGTCTTCTATTTAGTAGGTAAAGGTGTAGAACAGTGAACATCCATGACATAGGAATATTTGTACTTAAAAGGTGCTGTTCCTTTTAATTACTACATTAAAATATCTATTACTCAGTATGCTATAGGCAATTTCTACTTCTTTCTGATTAGCTTATGGGAATACATTATTTACATTTCATATGACGATTTTGTTTTTAAGAAATGTGCAATATTGCAACAATGAATAAAAATTTGTTTCAGTCTTCTGGGATGACAGGTTTTATTATTATCCTAAACATAGAACTTCAGTTAAAAACAGAATAGATTTTTTTTTTCCAATAGTAATCTCATTTGAATGTTTTGATGTATCAAGGCATTCCATGTTTACTTAAAAAACACATTTTCTGCTCCCTAGAGAAGTCCATAATGCACTCAGTAAAAACTAAGCATCAGGAAAAATATACTCAAATGACAGAGTAAAATTCAGGGAAAACTGTTCAGATTTGCTTTGGTACATATGCTTGTTGTTGAACATTGATGATATATATTTTATGTGTATGTTGCATAAACATGTATGTGTTATCCTTCTGTGGGGATCAGAATAATGTAAATTATTTTATTCAAAATACAGCATGTGTACTCTTTCATTCAGTTAAAATACTGCTGTGTATTAAAATATTAATACCTTACAGATTTCAGTTGAAGAGTAGAAGTTGAGCTTTGGAGAACCACAATTCCTTTTACTAATGAAACTACCTGACAAGTTACATGTGACTAAATTGAAATTAGGGTATTTTCTTAGTAGTTAATTTGGTAAAATCCAGATAGTTCATGTATGACTTAAGTTTCACCTGACTGGAATGGCATTGTTCCTTAATGAATAGCAAGCTACACAACAGCTTAGGACAGGAAGTTAAGAAATCTCTACCTATATGAAATTAGAGAGGGAATTTAGAGAGCAAAAATGCAATTATTAGAACTGGAACATCTCCAAGATCCTTAGGTTAACTTCTGTGTTCTTATTGGAAGCTATATATTAGACCCCATTTCTTGTCCCTCTCTGCTGTACTTTTCTTTTTTTTTTTAATTAGAAAATTCTGAATCAGTTTATTTCTGTTTTAGTTTAAATAAAGCTGGTCTCAGTGATCAGACATAAATGTTTTAAAATACTTCGGTATCCTTACTCTTAACAGATAAGCAACCTTAGCTTAACTGCTTAACTGTTAACAATTTAAAAAGTGGTGCCAGGTTGAAAAAAGTAATGCTGAGAAATTTCCAGGGCTCGGGTAGACTGAAATGAATAGATATGGTCAAGCCTTATGTAGTTCTATATTTCCTCTAAAAAGAAAGTGTGAAGTCATAGAATCATAGAATGATTTAGGTTGGAAGGGACCTTAAATATCACCCAGTTCCAACCCCCCTGCCATGGCCAGGTACATCTCCCACTAGATCAGGTTGCTCAAAGCCTCATCCAGCCTGACACTTCCAGGGATTGGGCATCCACGGCTTCTCCAGGCAACCTGTTCCAGTGCCTTACCACCCTCTTAGTGAAGAACTTCCTCTTTACATCTAATCTAAATATCCCCTCTTTTAGCTTAAAATTGTTTCCCCTTGTCCTATCTGTACCTGCCTATGTAAAAAGTCACTCTTCAGCCCTTAGCCTGTCTGGGCCTCACTGACCATACTAGCTATCATGAACATCATCATGTCCAAAACAAATCTGTATTGTAGGGATAGAAACAGTCACCTTACTAAGCAAGAACTAGAAATATAAGGAAACGTTATGCAAATATATCTCTGGGAGTACTTTTCAAAAGTGATGAACTCTGCTGAAAATACTTAAAAGTGGGGGTTGATAGGAAGTCAGGATCTGGGTCTCATGCTCCATTCCTGTAAGGCTCTCCACATCCTGTAGAGTAAGGAACGGATCCCAGAGCTGTGATCTGCTAATGTGCCTCCGTGTTTTTAATGGAATAACCCTTGATTCTCTATCTGAGGGGAAAAACTTAACAATTTGCATGTAATCTCTTAAGGAAGAAGCTCAGTGGACACATGAAAAGAACCTAAATTTTACATTTAAGAAAAGATTAAAAAAAAAAAAAAAAAAAAAAAAAGAAAGATACTCATTATTTTAAACACAATTAGATATTTTTTTTTGGCCCAGGTTACAATTTTTCAGTGCTTAGCACTCAAAATATGTAAGATAGATGGTCAGCTCCATGATGTTGTTCCTTCCCCCTAAGTAGAAGGCAGATGTGTTTTTGTGCTCACTGTCTATAATGAGTATCACTGGCAGTAAGAATCCCTAAAACATTTTCTGTGTTAGTACAAACTGTTTTACGATACTTAACAGGATCAGGAAATGTTTGTACAATGTAACTGGTTGCTCTGTGTTACTAGTTCAAACTCTACTTTTAGCACTTGTAGACACTAGGAGATTTTACATCATTACAATAAATGGAAGTTCCTTTCATCTTGATGCACTATCATGTAGCCCAGCCATACAGCAAGAGCCCAAGCCTATGTATCTAACCATTAATGAAATCTCAGAATATGTGTATGAATTATATTGCAGGCATTGTTCACTTGGCCAGAATTAGTTCCTTCCATTTAATCCAGTGTTCTGTATATGTATTTTTCCTGCACTTGTCACTGGAGTGCTGAGCGCTTCTGTGATAACTGAGACTATTTCCCCTGAGTGCAATCAGGTTCCTACCATTGATATGCATATCCAAAAGGTCCTAAAGTTTTTAGCTTTTCTGTAGTAAACAGTTCACTTTTAATTGATACACATCCTTGCCATGAGAACACTCAAGATTTCTTATTTAGAGAACAGACAAAAATGAAGGACTGAAAACTAAAGGAAAACAGAAGCACAGATTTCTTTATACCTTATTTGAGTGAATGTGTGTGCTTCTTTGATCATATCAAAAGAAAACTGTTGATGACGTGCTGAAAAAATAAAACAACATAACATATGGCTGAAAGCATATCAGCATAGTACTTCTGTTTTTACACCACTTTCTACTGAATTTTCCTGAACTACATTTGCTAATATTTTACAAAATGTATTGAACTGTTCTGATTTTTGCTATTTGCCATTATGACAGCTTTGGAAAGAACTGATTCATTAAAGTAGTCTACTGTTGTCATATAATTTTTTTAACTTCTTTAACACTGAACTGCTTGCTCGGGTAACTGTGAAAAGTAATAATTACAAGCCAACATTTGTAAAATACAGCGTATGAGTTTTTAATGAGGTATGTGTCCTATACCATATTTCTGCAAGTGTCTGACTACAAAAGCACAAGATAAATGCAGACACAATGATATTCCTTTTTGTGCAATCTTTAGAAAACATTGTGTGATAAACCTCATATGAGTTTATGAGTGCTTTACTCTCTGACGCTGGAGGTACTAATTCCTATGGAAGCAAGTAAAAGTTGACTGCGCTCAGTCGCTATGATTAAGCACATCTTTACCTGTTCCAGCTGAAAGTCATAGCAGGAACCTCTAAACTGCGTGTATAGAAGTCTGATCTGTGACTCTTTTCAAGGCTATATTTTTTTTCATTTTCAGATTGTTTTCCCTAGTCCAGAGACTTTATTAAATAATTATGTGCAAGGTGAAGATTACAAATGTATTATATTAAAAGGTACTTTTTAACATTTGTCATCACACTAGCAGAATTTCAAAGATGTAGCTTTCAGTAACAGGAATAAGTTTACTTGATCAGTTCATTTGGATTTACTGTTATCTTTAAATAAATTTTTATAGTATAAGGTTTTTATATACTTAAGATGAAGAGGTGGTCTGAATAACTTGATTATCTTTACTTAAATTATTGCTAGCAGTAATATTAATTGTCATGAATTAACTTCCAGCAAAAGTAGTCTTACGGATTTCAGTCTTGAACTTCAGAATCAGTTTGTTTATAACAAGTAAATCTGAGTTTATTTCCTCAGAAGATTTTATGACATGGACAAGTGGTGTTGTTACTATTTGCATAGCAGGGAACTAGCAGTAGCCAAATGGAATGACCTGCTTGTGGCAACACAGGGAGCTAATGGCATAGCCTGGAAAAGAAATAGAGCATCCCAAAGATCCATATCCTGCCTTGTGGACTCTGCTGCCTTTCATTGTTATAGTTTCCGTCTTTTTTTTTTTTTTTTTTTCCCCCTGGGTTAAGTAGGAGTTAGGAGTTCTTGAAGAAACTGGGAGATTTTAAAAAAAAAAAAAAAAAGAGAGAGAGTTTAAAATTTTGCAATGCTTATGTTTAAGGCTGTATGTGGAGGAAACACATCTATTTCTCTGCATTTTAAAAAGCCACTGTACAATGACAGCTTGTACCTTTGTGCAATGCAAGAAAACTAATAATTGAAAACCTCTGAAGGGCTCATGTCATGTTTTTAATGTATTCCTGTTCAGTGTTCTGAGTAGAAGTTTTGTTGTTGCTATGGGTAGGGGATAGATTGAACTGATTACATACTGTGTTATAAATAAGTGTATTTTGTTCCCTGAGAAATGATTCTTCCTTCAGTAATAGGAAAAATAAACAAGGGAAAAAAGGTACATTTAAGGTTGCTGTCAAGTCTTAGCTATGCCTAGACTTTCAGATTTCTGTTCTCAGCTACAACGTTCTAACTAAAATATATTTTCCTCTTAGATTAAATTCCAATTTCTGCATGGTTTAAGAAGTGACTTCTCCTAGTTAACAATTACCTGCAGCTATAAAATTACTGCATAAACCCTTTGTCTGCTTGAATTGCAATGGAGGGTGAAAAAAATGTGTCTTTAATCTGTGTTTGCACTCCTGTGATTTTGGGACTGGCAGAAGCCAGATTGGTTTGGGCATAAATTAGAGCCATCTAAAACTGCTCTGTCATTGCTGACTACCTGGGATCACTCATGACTGAAGACCGGTTATAGTGGGCCATGCTCTGTAAAGATGCTCTAACAAATGGAGAATTCTCTACAAACCAGCTAGGTTAGTTTTCCAGATGCTTTGTACTGCTTGGAGAGACAAAAACTGTCACAGGCCAGGTGTGACAACAGCTTTTGCAGCAATCCATGGTTCTGCTTTGAATGAGCTTGCTTGGGCACAAATAGTACTGCAGTGGCCTTCTGCATTTCAAAGTAAGGTGCAAACCATAGGTGAATGGGTCTGGTTAATGGCTTTAACTTGTTGAAATTCGCATTGCTGCAGCTACACTGATGTCAAGATCAAGAGTTAATTTAAATCTAGCTTAACCACATTGACACAAATTGCAGTGGCATCTTGTACTGTGATGCAGGGTCAGCACTAGTCATGCAATATCCACTGTCCCTTCCTTCCTTTCTTGCTTTCTTGCTTTCTTGCTTTCTCGCTTTCTCGCTTTCTCGCTTTCTTGCTTTCTCTTTCTTTCTTTCCTTCCTTTCTTTCTTTCTTTCTTTCTTTCTTTCTTTCTTTCTTTCCTTCTTTCCTTCTTTCCTTCTTTCCTTCTTTCCTTCTTTCCTTCTTTCCTTCTCTTTCATTCTTTCTTTTTTTCTTTTTCTTTCTTTTTCTTTCTTTTTCTTTCTTTCTTTCTTTCTTTCTTTTTCTTTCTTTTTTCTTTCTTTCTTTCTTTTTCTTTCTTTCTTTCCCTTTTCTTTCTTTCTTTCTTTCTTTCCCTTTTCTTTCCCTTTTCTTTCTCTCTCTCTCTTTCTTTCTCTTTCTTTCTTTCTTTCTTTCTTTCTTTCTTTCTTTCCCTTTTCTTTCCCTTTTCTTTCCCTTTTCTTTCTTTCTCTCTCTTTCTTTCTCTATCTTTCTTTTTCTTTCTTTCTTTCTTTCTTTCC